>NW_020455622.1:77139-145116 GCF_003342845.1 Nothoprocta perdicaria
AGGAGCCGCCGCTGCCCGCAACATCTGGGCGCCCCCGCGGCCGGATGGCGCGTCCCGCGCGCCAGCCAACTCGCGGGGGCCTCTGTTATTACTACTACTTTTATTTTTAACAAGCTGAAAGATGGTCCCTGAGAGGGCTGGGGTTTTATTTCCCAGTTCCCCCCCGCTGCTTTTCTCCCTCGCGCCGCTTCGCAGCTGGAGCCCGCACGCAGCGCGCGGCTCTGCCCCGTGCCCCTCGGTGCGGGCCCGGCGGCAGCGGCCGCGGCTCGGGCTTCGCCGCTCCGGCTTCCCCGGGCGCCCCGCGCGGCGCGGGGGATGCCTTAAACCGGCGCCGCGTCCCCACGCGCGGGCCCCGCGCGCCGAGTTGGCGCAAAGTTTCCCGGCGTGGGAGCGCCGCGGCCGGCGGGCACGGGCGTTGCGCGCTGACCGGGGCCGTTGGGTGCGTTTGAGCCCCGCGCCTGCGTGCGGGGCGGGGACGCGGCGCTGCGGCCCGCGGTGCGCGGCCGGCCCGCGCCAAGGGGCCGCCCGCCGAGGCCGCCGCTTGGAGCGGCGCAAAACTGAGACAATGGGAGCAGAACCGAGTTTCCTTTTTTGTCCAGACCCTTCCTATCTCGCAGCCGGCTGGGAATAGCGCTCTCCGCGCCCCGTCCCTTCGCGCTCCCGTTGCGGACTTTCGTGAGGAGCCGCTGTGCCTTGCTGCCCACCTGGAGCTCCCCGCGGCTCGCAGCTGCTACCCTGCAGGCCACATAGACTTTTGGGGGCTGTCGCCACGGGAAAAAGTGACTTCTGCAGGAAAAGGTGGCTTCCAGACCCTTTCCCAAAGTAAAGGAAGAGGCCAGAGTGAAAGCTTGCTTATCAAGCTCAAAAACGTAAAGCTTTTTCTTTTTTTTTTTTTTTTTGACTTGTTTATGCCCCGTGTTTGTACATTGACAGCGAGACTGTTGCGTTCTGTGCGGCGTTAACTGCAATTTGAAACTTCTGGGTTTGTTTCCTTTCACGGAGGTAAATGCACCCAGGCCGCTGTCCTGTGGAGTCTCGTGGCTTGAAGCGTCGATTTTGACTTGTTGTCGCACGGACGGGCAGTTTGGAGAATGAGGTTTTGTTGGCGTGTCGTAGAATGGCAAAACGCTAGTGCAGGCAAAATCTGTACTGTTAGCTAAGCGAAACCCTACATATACAAACTGAATATAGCCACTTTTTTTTTTTTTTTTTTCCTAGTAAAGTATCTACTGACTCTTTTCCCAGTAAATGATACAGGAAGGTAAAACATGTTCCTGTGTCCTCATGAGTGTACTGTGTCACTGTGAGTTGTGTTTTCTTGTTTTAGAAATGGGTCTTTTTCAAAACGCGCAGCTTGCTTTTGCTCTTACTGAGCGAAAACAGTTTTACAGCAGCAAAACTGCTACTGACTTCTCTGACAGTAAAACTGGTCCTGGCCATGGCACGCTAGGCTCGTATTGTCAGGAGTCAGATGCAAAGAAGTTTTCTTGCGTTTTTCCTCCTGTTTGAACTTAGAAATGAAAATATGACTATTATTCATTACATGGAAAGGATATTGTGAAACTTTTTACAGTGACTAATTCTAAACATCCTGTCCTGAGCTTATTTTTATTTTATTTATATATATATATGCATATATATATATATTAAAAAATTGTGGCTTGTCTACATGCTCATGCTTACGTCTGTCTTTGTATGAAGACAGAAACCACTGTCCAGGTAAGATACTTAAGGTGGTGTTAAAATGGTATCTAAAGTGCTGACAGAAAGAAGAGAAGAAAAAAAAAAAAGGGGGGGAGAGGAAGAAGAGGAAAATATTTTTGATTATAGTAACTGATGATAATTCTTGGAGTTTCAAATACAGAGAGCACATGTTTTTGAACAAAGATGTGGATTTCAGGTGATGACATCTCGTGGTCAGTCAGACTGCTCTGGGTGACTCTTCTTGTAGTTTTGTTTCCAGCTGCTGCTGTTTTCTGGATGCTTGTTGTGGTCAGAGGGGTGAAAAGTTAGTTGCAATCAGCCGTGGGCTTAGGAGCAGTTGTTTAAACGCTGGTGCAATATACAAGTACACTGTGATTTCTCACAGGTGCCAGCCCTGCTGATGATGTGGGTCACGAGGTAGGCATGGAGGAGCAAGCCTGTTGTCCTGCTGCTTCACTGTGCTGAAAAGGAATCAAGGCTTGCATGGTGCCAGCACCAGGGAGTTTCCTTAGGAGCTCGTGAACTGCAGGCAGTGGTGCTGGTGAATGTGTTTTGTTTTTGTCTGCCTTTTTTTTTTCCCCTTCCCTGGGCACGGGGCAAGGGTGTATGCAGTAAATAGTCCAGCAACTGGTGCGATGAGCCAAGGGAAACTGCTGTGTAGGGAATGAAGGCTGGTGCTTCGCGTACGCCCGAGGCACCCAGTGTGCCTCCCCCTATCTCACCTTATAGAGGAGCACTCTGATAAGGTTTAGGAAGACTTTGAGAAGTTTCAGTATGTATTTCACCACTTTGAATCAATATAAACTTTCATTAATAGTCTCTTGGTGTATGTCAAGTTCTTATCAGTATTCATGTGTAATTGTATATTGATATGTGTTTGCTTTGTGGCAAGTATGTGTACTCACTTGTGTGAACTCCTTCACGGAGAGAGGAGGGTAATGCTGGGATCCTGATTCTTGCAGATGCTTGGATGCATGCTTGTTGGAATCCTGGTAAGCAGACTCAGTAACTCCGATTAAGAGTTTAAAGCTGCAGAAGGAAGGTGTTGCTGAAATTCAGCAATAGAAGTTTTGGAGTGGGAAGGATGAACTGGAATTAGTGTGAAGGTTGGATCCTTGGTGTTTACTACCACTTTGGACGTAAATGCTTTCTTTGTATAAGTTGGTAGGTTTGAAGCTTGTGGTGGACACAAGCCTGAGATGGTCATAGAATTCTGACTTCGCTGTGACTTGAGCTGGACATTCTGGTTTACTGTGCAACCATATGGACAGTAGCGTTGACACGAGTGTGCAGTTGTTGTGGGGCAGTGGGGACTGGCGAGGTGAGAGCAGCTTCAGGCTTTGCAGACCAGGGCTTCTCCCAGGATGCCAGCATTGCTCCCGCATTGGCCTGATGCTTCAGATGAGGGTACTTTCTGCGGGAACAAGCACTGAGCATGCAGAGCCTTCCTGTAACTTGGATTTCATAACCGTCTCCAGCGTAGGTTTTATTAGGTTGTATGAGTGCATTCCCTTGCAGTGAGCTGTATGGGGCATTTGTGATTGCAGGGACCCACACGAATCAGTGCTGACCCCTGTTGCTTGAGGACTCATCTTAGTGGTGTTTGCTTCACATGCAATGTACTCTAATAATTAAAAAGAAAAAATAAAGGGGAAAGAGAGAGACTGGTTGTTTAAGCTGACAGGCATAGATTCAGCCTAACAGCTGAGCTTTGTATCCTAACTTGCTTCCCCAGATTTACTTAATTTTCAAGTAGCCCTTTGTCTCTTCATTACTGCCAGAATATTTTTGCAAAGAATTCTCACTTTTTAGGAAGGAGATATACTGAAAACCTCCCAGGCTGAGGGACTGCTGGGCAGCAGGCAGGCAGAATGCTGTTACTCTTAACCACGGCGGAACGTTTGTTTGTGCAAAACACATTCCGTAATGTTTATTAACTAACTTGTGTACTAGCAGCAGGCTGATCCCGCTTGTTTTGGTGTCAATGACAAAACTCCCATTAAGTTCTGTGGGTGTAGGATTGAATTGGCAAAGGCTGAAATTTAGCCGTACGTACTTATTTACCACCTGATTAATCACTTAACTCCTTGGCACCGGGTAAATTTAATCCCTCCGAAGCAAAATTTTACTAACACTGTCCCAATTAAGTACTGGTCATTACTATTCACTGTGTCATTAAGGGCTAAGCAAGTTTCCTGGGAGGCAACCCATTAACACAGCAGCCCTGATCTGCAATGCCCCAATTAAACAGAGGATATTTTAATGATAATTTACATATATATTGCACCTTGCATCTCAAAGTACCTTTTGTAGGAAGGCAGCTAAGCCACACTCCACTGATAGAAACACTGATAAGCATGAGGTGAAATCTCAAACAGTTGCACAGAACTACGTTTTGTGCCTTGGAGAGAAGTTGCTGGAGTCCGTAAGTGCCAGTGGCACTTACCAGTGGCAAACGGGATTCTGAAGTCTTACAAGGAAGGCTTCCTTAATCCGCTTACTGCAAGAAGGGAGGTCTAAGGCAACCTACATTTTTGATCAACAGCCTGACTCTGACCTGCAGTCCAAAACTGGCTATTTTTTTTGCACGCATTTGTTCTGGATTATCTATCATTCAGTGCCTTTAGCTGGGCATCCCCAAAGCAAAGGTGATTCCAAAGGGAGCAAGGGCTTCTGAAAATGTTTGCTTTGGCCATTGCTTTTCCCATCTGCAAAAGCAGCATAAAATAATAATGAGGGTACCTCTGTAGGGCAGCAGCAAGGCTAAATATTTGCAATGCAACATGGAAATGAATGACATTTGTTACAGCGATTGGTGATGGTGAATGATGCTGATGCCTTTCTAGCTTTTTAGGTGTCTATGTTTTTTTCTAACTCTTCTTTGGCTGTTGGCTTTTCTTAGCAGAGGCCACTTACCTGTGCTGAGCACTCCAAAAGGGCAGATGTTCCAGGTTTCCACGTCCTGTGGCTGGATCTGCCCTGTGTGGCCAGGGTGCTGTTTCTGTGCATGAGTTGAGTGCTGCTTTGGAGGCTGGGCCTGTGACAGGGCATAGTTCTCCTGCCACAACCCTGCTCCTGGCCCACGGCAGGAGCTGTTGGGCAGGACAGTAGCCAAAGGCAGGGTCTGATGGACAGAGCAATCCCAGCAACCTTCCCAAGGCCACCGTTTTTCCCAGGTGTTATTTTTCCTGAGGGAAGGAGGGCCTATGTCTCTGGTACATGAGATACATGTTCCTCTTCTGGTAAGGGAGAACCCACTTGGAAAGGTGGTGGTAGGCTGCTAGCCTTGTTACAATGCCAGGTCTTTGTGCCTTGATCTGTGAGGAAGGAGCCCGCCTGGGGCAGCCCGTGTCCTCCTTGAGGTCAAGAAGATGCCAGGTGCTACATGGAGCACCGGGTATTCTAGGACCACACTTCTGCATGTGGTTATGAAGTTCATCAGATAGGAAGTGCGCTTGCCGATTTTAAACTGCCGTTCCCAGCTTCCTCACCATTCAAAGCCCTGCTTCAGCAGGCCAGCCAAACCAAGCCGAGCCCGACTGCATACCCAGTGTGGGCCTGCTGGCAAGGAGGCCAAACAGGCCTGCCTCCACTTCCACCGGAGCGCTGTGGCAAGATGTTCCCACTATCCTTGATTATTTTTTAGGGCTACAGACCAAACCACATCTAGACAATATTGGTTCTAGTGTTGGTGAGTTGTCTTTAGGCAGTGTTTTATTGGAGCACAGAGGACAGGTATTCGCTTTTCTTCATCATTAATAGTGTAGGGACCTCAGTGTGATTGACTAGATTACCTTTTTTNTTTTTTTTTTTTTTTTTTTTTTTTTTTTCAGTGATGCCATTGCTGTTTGGAAAATATATGCAGAAAACTTTAGCTGAAGGAGAACATGTGTTTTGCACTTTGAACAGAGGTAGATGAAGGCTTCAGGATGGAGTTAGCCTTTTCACTGATGAATGTTACTGCTTCTCGGTTGTAATGGTCCTGAGCTCCAAAGTGAACTGGGTATAGCAATTAAGCAAACCCATAAACGATTCTTCATTTAAATGACTTTTTTAAAGGTTATTCCTTGTTAAGCCACATTTTTATTTCATTGTTGTCCTTGTGTATTTTGTGAATACTACCATGGTGAAGACAGTCTGAAGAAAAATGGATAAGAAAGAGAGAGCATGCATTTCTTATGGTGACATTTGTGTTGGTGTCCTATAGAATGTTTGCAAAGGGAAATAAATAGCATTGTAAATTGCTTTAAAGATACATGTAATGTCAAAAATAGCATTGAGTGTGCCTATGGGAATCATATGTTAATACAACTCCACACACAATACTTGAATGCAACAAGTATACTTTACATGTTAAACTATTAACAGATGGCTAGTATTAAATCCAGAGATCTAGAGTTTTGATTCTTTCAAATAAAATAAAACACTATTATAAATAGGGACTGTGGGTGGGTTTTTTTTAAAGACAACTAGCTCAGGTAGAGTCTGATCAAGCATGGAAATCATTCATGTTGTAGTTTTTTGAAAGCTTAACCTAGAGGAAATCAACTGGCATTCTGTAACAGATCTCCTTAAAACTGAAATGAGTTTCTTTATATGGTTTGTATTTCAACATAATATGGCTGAAGTGATTTTTTCCATTATGGTTTTAATGAGTTACTCCAAAACATCTATTAACAGAAACTCTGCATGTTTCTCTAAATTGTATGGAATTTTGTGGAAATCCAGGAGCTTGGAGTTCCACCAGATCTAGCACATGCGTAATAAACATACCAGAGATAGTAACACTAGAATTCAGACACCAGATTTATCCAGTCGGTTGGGCCACACTGAGGCATGCAGTCTTCCAGGATCTGTAAATCATGTTTCCCATTTTTTTTTTTATAAAAGGATTTTAATGTAAAACATGCTGCCATCATTGGTGGGGCACTTGCTGTGAAAATCTCCTAATGAAGGTCAAATAGAGAAAAACCAGTATTGCGGTAATATCAAGGAGCCTTCTTCCTGCTTTCTAGGATTTTCTCTCAGGTTTATGCTGGGATCCTTTCTTAGGAGGGAAATGATGCTTTTTCCTTTTGCTGAACGTTGTTTTGCAGCATGTTCCCTCTTGAAGGGTTAGTGCTGATCCTGCTGAGTACTTGAATGTGTAAGCAAGACCAAACCTCCCTGAGCCTACATGGGGATTGAGGTTATGGGTGGTGGGACCCAAGGACTTGAAGATGCTGGCAGAGTGGTCGGTTGGTTCCCAGCATCTCTGGAGCCCTGTTGTGCCCAGCTGGCAATCTGCACTGTTGCGTTGCCTTCAAACAATGTGAGCAAATGAGTTCTGTGGAAGGAGATTCAGGGAAGAGTGTGGGAGCGGCTTCCTGGGGAAGAAGGTTATTTATGGGCTGCAAAATATGTTGTGGCATGTGGCCTGTGATGTGCCTCACGCACTACAGTGCAGCCGCTGGTCTCAGCACATGGAGATACCATGTCCTTGCAGGTTGCCACAAGCCAGCTGAGTCAGGGGAGCCGTGACTGACCACAGGCAGGTTTTTATTACCTCCCAACTGGGACAAATTACAACTTCTTTTAAACCTCAAAATAAGAAGAGAGTGAATTAATAGTGTAGATGCTGACAATTAGTGCAGCTGGGTGGACCGTGCTGCCAGGCAATAGCTGGGCTCTGACAGCCTGCAGAGATGAGAAGATCGAGTATTTAAGCATTGTTTTTCTCCTCTCCCATGGTCCTTCTGTTTAGTGGAAATAGTGAGATCTCCTTGAGCTCTTCTGTCTTATTTAACTGCTTCTGGACCTCCTAGAACTACTCTTGTAAGGGGGATTATATTTTAGAAACAGTTCTGTGGATGAAGAAAAGAGGTAGAAACCAAGCTTAGTTTTCAGTGGTGGCCAAATAGACAAATAAAACTGCAGCAGATGAAGAACAGGCAGCCTAATAGAAATTAGTGTGAATCCATGCTGCACGATGCCTCTGAATGTAGTGTCTATTTCTGATTATTCAAAAGCATATTGTGGCACCAGAGGAGAGGCAGAAAAGAGTTGTGACGTTGGCCAAGAGCACTAGGAGACCTCTGTAAGAAGAGAAGTGATGTTGCCTGGGCTTCTTTGTCTCGGAAAGGAGACTGCTGAGAGAGTTTGATAGAGATGTATAAAAACACAGTATGTATAAAAACAGTGGTATGTATACAGGGACCTATTATTTCTGATAGTACAGAACTAGGACAAGTAATGAAATTTCCAGCCAGCAAGTTTCAAGCAGCACTTTGTCATCTAAGTTTCAAATAAGTACTTCATCTTTGTTGTTAAATTATGGAGTTCACTACAGCATAATGCTGTGAAGCCTTAAAGTGTTAATGAATTAAAAAGAGGGTAGAAGAATATGTGGAAAATACTAGGTGGGAGAGTTTGCTTGGAGAATCATAAAATTACACAGGGAAAAGACTGCTTTTCCTGTCTATTTTATCTTTCCTGAGATGCAGACTCCTTGCCTGTAGGAGATGAGAGGCTGGGCAAGAGGGATCATTGCTCTGAAAATGTATTGGTGTTCAGATGTTGTAATGTAAAATTTTGCACTCTGGAAAACTGGTCTCAAACTACTGTTATTTTCTTCAGGACTGTTTCCCAAGTCCCTACCTCAGCCCCCAGCAGTCTTACCTTCCAAAGCAGTAGTTATTTGTACGTGGGAGAAGATCTAGGGAAGAATTTCTGATTCTGGGGGGGATCTGTGAAGTCTGGATTGCTTGGGCTAGCAGGGGATTGGCTTCGTTGCTCTAGATCTTCACATTAAACTGAAAGAAGGGAAATCCTTCAGGGAATACATGCAAGGGGAATTACAGATCTGTATTTGAATAAAAGGAAAGTTTTCTGGTTTTGAGGAAGAGACACTGTTTGCTTCTAGGAACCAAGTAGGGGCTAAACTGTGCTTTTCCAAAGGTCTCCAAGTTCCCATCATTACCAATTTAAAACATTTTTTTTTTTTAATGTGCATGACAATCAGCTGGGACAGAGTAAGAGCTGCTGCTTTTGCTACCTGATCAAATGTTACAAGTGTCTACTGGACTGTCCCATTTGCTAAGAAATGCTTTAGATATTATACAGGCCTTATATTGGGCTTTGATTGTATATTTTAAAGAAGTAAGAAGAAGGATAGATTTATAATTTCAGTGTTGTCTTGCATGTGTTCTTTTTAGTTATTATTTTCTAAAGAAAAACTGACCTGCGTTAGTGGATAGACATGAAAGTATATTCATATGCAGTTAGATATAGCCTTTGTGTTAAGTAAAATTCCCCTCTCTGCAAAAATACACAATGTCCATAAATATCTATTTAATAATTAGAAGGCCTCATATTGGTCTGTTTGGGCTTTTATTTAATGTTTTAATTTTGGAAAATAATGCCGCAATCTTTTTGCTAGATTATTTTTTTCTTAGTTGCAGTCAACTGCATTGACTTGGTAGGGAAATGTAATTAAAAATACAGTTTCCTGTCTCCTTTCCTCTGGAAACCCCTAAGCATTTAAAATAATTCTTAAAATAAAAAACATCTTTTGGTAAATGTACTTGAAAAGGAATCATGTGGTACGTTTTCAGATAATATTATTTAATTGATAAATAACAAATTTCTTCCTTAAGCAACTGATGGTGTCTTTATTTATTTTTTTTTTATGGTCATGCTGTTTGTAGACCTAGTAGGTTTTGTTTTCTCATCCCTCCTTTTTATTTGTTGATTGAAAGAAGAAAACAGGCTTCCTGTTTCTGCAGCTATAAAACTTTTTCAACTTTGTGCAAACTATTCACCAAAATGAGCTAATTGACTGAATTGAAAATATTCTTTCTATATTGGATGCTAAAAGCTGGCTTGACTTTTTGGCAGGCTTACATTCTAGGTGATTAGCAGCGATTCCCCCTATTTGTAGTGCTAGGACTTTCTTTCATGCTTTATTGTGAATTTTTGTGCTTGAGATTTATCTTTAAATTTATTTTGCTCTGTAACAGTTAGGACTGGCTGTCAATATACCCTTTAAAAACAAACATACCTATTGAAAATTTCATATGAAATTAGGGAAGGATTTATACCTAAGCAGATTAGAGCTTGCCTAGGCCATCCTCATGCCGTGAGCAGCCCTGATGTGCTCACCTGTCCTACTTGCTGCCTTGAGTATTGAGGACCTCGCAGGCCTATTTCTTCTCCCCAGTCATCAGAGTCACCAGAGTGAGTTGCTCTGAGCCCATCTACCTTCAGAGCTACAGAAAGTCAAGTATGTTCAGCACCACTGTGATGCACAAGCCATGTTTGGCATAACGTGGCTTTCACTCCTGTATGGATAGGTTGCCGTTTGAATCAAAAGAGGTAGTATCCATACTTCTTCTCACCTACCCTAAATTATCACTAAATGTGAGATTATAACAAGTTTTTGGAGTTAAATGGAGGAAGGAAAACAGGATACAGGGAAGTAGGCTAGGATTAGGAGTGAAAGAATTAAAAAGTGAATGAGAGGAGTCTGCTTTAACAGCAGCTGTAAACTGTTGGACCTACTATAGAAATTGCAAAAATATGATTTATAAAATTGTGAGAAGCAGAGAGCAGATGAACACACAAGTGGTTATGAATCTCATCACATGGAAAAGAGGGGCACTAAACGAAAACATCCAGCAGCAGTTTTAAAGAGAAGGAAGTGTGTTTTCGTACAGCATATGGTGAGCTTGCAGAACTTACTGCCAAACATATAATATAGGGCCAGAAAGGTAATCGGTTTCGAAAAGCAATTTATATTAGAAGCATCTATTCAGGACCATTAATTGCAAACATACAGATACAGTCCTTGGCTGAGAAAGTCCCTAATATATAGATTGCTGGGAGAGGCTGCAAGACAGAGTTAATTTCTTATGTTGTTTTTTTTTCTCAGAGCATTTATATAGAACATAGATGTGATACAAGCTTAGGCAGACCTGTGCTATGACTTATCTATTGCTCTCCCCCACCCCACCCCCATTTCAGCCCCACATTTTGGACTTTGTGGTGCTGGCCTCCAGATAGCTTTCATAAGTGCAAGTTGAGTAGTTGAGAAAACCACTAGTGTGAATTGGACCATCTGCTCTGTGTTTTGCTCTTAGTTGTGATATTCCTTAGCAGTGACACCCTGATCATTTGAAATTCACGAGAAAAACGTTCTTCAGACTATGAAGGACTTCTCGGTGAACTTTGCTCCCAAAAATACTTGGGGACTTTCCTGTCCCTGACTCTCCTTTCTGACTGTGACCGCATTTATTGGCGGTAATTGCTTCCATCTACTTTATTTCTCTTAAGTTTTTCCCAAGATTTGGCTGACAGAAGACAAGAAACAATGCATGAGGTTCTTGAATAATTATAATCCTATGTGCAGTCCCCGCCACACCTCCTTTGCCAGTTGATAAGAGCTGAGTGGACATCATTCCTTGCAGGATTAGGATGCGTTTGTATAGATGGCATGAACACCTAACCACCCAACTGATGAACAGGTGTTATGCAGTATGGGGACATGCCAGCACTTCCATATTCATTCCATCAACATACCGCAAATCTGCTTTTGAATGACTGTCTTAATTCAGCCCCTTTGCCTTTCAATCAATCCCTGACTTTTCAAGCTCCCAGGAG
Source organism: Nothoprocta perdicaria (assembly GCF_003342845.1). Lineage (NCBI taxonomy): Eukaryota > Metazoa > Chordata > Aves > Tinamiformes > Tinamidae > Nothoprocta > Nothoprocta perdicaria. The sequence goes on from NW_020455622.1 coordinate 88,480, forward strand.
CTGAGAAAGCTGAGGAGGAAGTGTTATTCACTGAGAGCCTGGATTTCAGTTTTCTACACATAACGATTAAGAAAGGAGTAAGCCTGTGCACAGGACCTTCTCATGTGACCCTGATTGTACAAAACGTTTTTCTTCCGTGGAGGTGAATGATTTTGTGAGCCATGCTTGTCCTATAGGTATTTGCATGTGCCCTTTACCAGTCCCTTTGTCTGAAGCGGTGCACTGGAGCAGTCTGATAACACAGCAATTTACTCTTGTGTTGTTACATATTTGTCCTCCTTTGCTGGGGCAGAGCCTGAACATAATTTGAGTGCCCATGGTGAACAACCTGCTCACCATCATGTGGCCCCTGAAATCCTGTCTATCCCCCTGCCAGCTTGGGCACTGCCTCTAGGGACAGGCACCTCGTGGCTCTTTCCAAGTCCTGGCTATAGGACTTGGATGTTTTATATCCATTACCAGCATGGTACAAAAGCAAAAATTCCTGGAAGATCCTGGTAGCTAAGGAATTATCTTTTAGCGGGAGGTAAACAGAAGGAGGATAATTTTATCATTCTGATCTGGCTTGAATTACTTAAGGGCTGCCCATGCACTGCACCGTGGGCAGAGTCTTGACATACTTTCCTGCTCCTGTGTGTGAGCACAGCAGTATGTAATCCTGTGGCCAAGGTAGATGTTGTTTGTCAGATATTATAGGTCCTCTTTAATTTATGTTACCGTAGTTGTTTGCACTCGGCTATTTAACTTTTAGTTTTCTACCGCAGACTTAGGCTTTGGATCTTAGTAATTTCATGGATCCACTGAACTGGGTGCTGAAGTGACAGCTGGGGACAAATGAGCAGTTTAATGTGAACTCTTGAAGGCAGCACTGCTTTAAGGCTGGGTGAGGCAGGGCTGAGTTTTCTAATAATTCCTTCAGGGCTCATCCTGCTCCTTTCTTGCATTTTCCAATGTATGGCCTGTTCATTTATGCATAGTTTTCATGCTGTGTTTTGCTCGAGGTTTGTACCTCGAGTTTTCCCTTTTCTTTCAAGGGCTGTTTATAGCCACAGCCCTTAAAAGTGGTAGTGACCAGACTACTGGTTTGCATAACATCTGTCTAAAAGGGAAAGGTAAGGCACAGATCCCAGCATGCAGAAGTAGGTGGCCACATGTGTGGCCAGGTTGTCATCTTCCTTCCCTTTGCTCCTTGCTCTTTAGTCCCATTGCCATCCATTGTTAATTATCCTACTGTGGGGCTATTTAAGAAGCCCTGAAAGCCAAGTGTCTTGCCTGGCACAAATCCTTTGTGCCGAGACATCTGTTTCTCCCATGGCTGGATGTTTATACTCTATTATGTCTGCTTCTAAAGTCCTTTCTGATACCTTTTATGATGTGGCTGTCCCATGCTGGCCTACAGTCCCTGTCACTCATGGGGCCATATTCCTGTGAATGACCATGTGAGTGCCCATGTCCAGCTTAGCTGGGCTTATGTGAAGCTGCTTTATTAGGAGATCTTTTTAGACTTTTTAAGGCTTTTTGTCACTACACCAAGGTGCCATTGTTACTATGCTGAAGAAGTATTTTGCTGGGATCTTTAGATGAATGTGATGTGGTAGCACCCTGAAAGGTCTCCTGTCCTTTGTCTGTGCCCTCCCTCGCGCTGATGCAGGTGGCTGGGCAGGCATGGACTGGGAAGAGGCACCGAGCTGGGTTAAGGTGGGTGGCTGAGCTAAAGGAGGGCAGGGAATCGTGTGGAGGTGGGAACAGATGCTGGGAACGGGAGGAGGGCAGGGCCCTTCTTTCAGTGTCGGTGCCAATTGATGTGGGATTAGAGCGTAGATGAAACTGAGAATAATGTTCTGGCCAGGTCTGTGCTACCTGAAATCAAACCAAAGATTTTAAGGATCCCTGCCTGCTTGCTTTATAAGGACGTTTGCTTTAGGCTGGATGGAATTGCTGTGGGAAAAATGATGACTGTTGGCATTCAGGTTTTAAAATATGGCTCTTGCCTTGTGAAGAAACAGTCTCCTCTCCTTTTCTTGTACCTGTAGCGTGTGGGTCAAGATATTGCATGGAGGGACGAATGAGTCCACTGGTACTGGCATGAAGCCCCGCTGCTGTGATTCAGAGACTGTCAACTGTCCTCGTGTTTGCTTTCCATTTCCAACAGCACTTTGATTGTGCTGGTTTAAGTTCAACTGCAGGAACGTACCGCTTTGATAAGAGGAAGCACTTACACATTTTTAGTTGTCTTAAAAAGCCATGAGAATGCAGAATACCAAACACCCTGCTGAAAATTTATGCAGTTCTGTATTGTTGGTGCTGCAAGACTGTCTGGACCTGCCCAGCCATGCAGTGTGAAGCCTCCATGGGTCAGGAGGAGTTGGTCTCATACGCCTAATCTAGAGGTCATTTCAGAGTTTTGGTCAAGTTGTGTCCCTGAAAGACACAAACATGGAAATGGTATATTTGAGCCATAAACATTAGCTCCTTGTGAACCATTCTCTCTTCAGCTTTCCTAGGAACTCTGTATTATCCCTCTGGATAACTTTTTGGAGAGAACGAGGTTTGTGCTATCCTTGCTGTAGAGAGCTAGGATAGTTCATAGCCTTTGTTGTATTTTTCTTACACCTGCACTGCCGGCCTCGCAACACAGTTATAAAAATATACCAGCCTGGCACAAATTCTAATTATATTAGACAGGAAGGATAGGCTTTGGGTGAAAGTACTGTAGAGAGAGATAGAAAGCTTTAGTTCAGTCCCAGCTTTGGCACTGCATTTCCTGTGACCTTAAAGTCATTTACTCTGTGATTGCCCCTCGATAAAATGCAGTGTCTAGCTAAATGGAATCTGATCTTGGGTAGAAACTATTTATGCTCCTGTAATACAAATCGTTAATAATGATTTTGCCCCAACTTGTTACTTAGACTCAGTTTTTAATAGTGATCAGATACAATTTTGAGAAGTTTACTTTTTTTTTATATAACTTTTATTTTTGTCTCATTGACGCCATTGGCTTTGTTCATGCGTTAAAGTGGCCCTGAGTCACAGCTAGAATAATGAATTTAAAAATTAATGAAAATTAAATCTGATGAAAATGAATTTGATGAAAATTTAATGAAAATTAAATTCAACTCATTTGCACATACAAAACTGCTGAGCTATCAGTTTAGGATAACACTAAGATTGGAGATTTGGATAGATTTTGATGAGAAAGTTCCTTCCGGTTGATAGTGGCTTAGATGATCATTTTGCTGAAGACTTGAATAGTTCTCCTCACTCCTCCAAAGCTACCTGAGGTATTATAGGAGCTTTTGTAGTTACAGGAGAAGTCATTCTTCAAGAAACAAAACTTTGACAGAGATTATCAGACAGAAATGTTTAATTGACTCTGATCTCTGCTCCCTTGACTTCAGGGGGCTTTGGTGGAAGCCTAATAGGGATAGTTAGGCAAGAGATAAGACAGACAGGAAAACTCATTAGTTACTGGTAAAACAAAAGCTAGCCAAGGGGCAGGATTTTTTTTTCTTTTCTTCTTCCCCACAAAGCTCAAGTGTGAAATAAAATGACGATGAGTTTAAGAAAGAAAAAAAAAAAAAAAAAAAAAAAAAAAAAAAAAAGCCCAGGTTTCCAAGGAGTTGTTAATATTTGTCTGTTTTTCTGAGGCCATGTAATGTAAAGCAGAAAGATTCAGCATGTTAGAGCTCTGTTGTTTATTTTTTTCCTGATGTGACATGAGGAAGTTAACTGAAACATCTTTCTCTTAGAAAACAGACAGACCCACACCACCTAATAATAAGTTTTGGTGAGCTCTACTGAGGGTGGTACCAGGAACAAAAATAGGAAGTAGTCAAATTAAGCAGACTCGTTTAAGGCCAGAGGGTCCCATGAGAAGTCACTGGAGGAGCCTGTTGCCACTCTTTCCTCACGAGTGTTTCACATCAGACCTGAGGTGGTCTCCTGGCAGGCGGAGGACAACCCTGGGAGATTCCTGTTGGTGACCCAGCGCACTGCAGACCGGCCATATCTCATGTCCAGTGTATATCAGTGACACAGCTACTGCCTCCCGCCGTGCAGGTTCTGTGACTTTCCCCGACTTGACGCCTCTGTCCGCCAGGCTGGTCGGGTAGCGACACAGGGGTGAGGAGCCCATGGGCCTGAAGGCGGCCATGACCTGCCGCCTACCCGCCTGCCTCCCCCCGCCACACTCAGGACTTTGCACGTTGTCCAAGATGGCCGATCTTGCCCACATGAATTGCCCTCTTGGATGTGCCTGCCCAGCTCTTGGCAGGAGAGGGAGGATGGGACACGAGGTTGCTCTCCGCTGCTGCTTCCAAGAGTGTCAGGCAGAGGCATCTTTTCCTCTCAAGCCTCTACATTGCCTACAACTTGGAAAGTTGATTAGGCTTAGATACAGGAGAAGGGTATGTTTTCGTTTGTGAAATGTAAAACGCCTAGAAGGGCTCTCGGACAGCATCTGGAATTAGTTTTGGTGTCTGCTATTCACCTGCCTTCCATTTGCCTGGCTATTGTTTTATTATCATTTCCTGTGGGTATTGTGATTGGAGGAAAAATAAATCTTTATTTGTAAATATATCCCTTTCCCATTTGCCTACAGTGATCATCTTTTGTGCATGTGTATCTTATTTATTTATTTTTATATCTGATCACATCTCGGACGTGTTTTCTCTTATCTCTCCAAATATTTTACCCCACTCATAGGTTCCTAGCTGCCAGAGTAGGCTAATAGTATTTCAGATCTGTTCAGCTACTACTAGATACTAAGCAGCAATGAGGTCTAATGCTGAATCTATTTTTTTCTTCTTTTTAATTTAAAAATGAAAAGTAGTTCTTGATAAAAATACTTTCCTATAAATAGATAGCCATTAACTTTGGCAACATTTTAGTTATCAAAGAACTAAATATCAGAAAGTGAGACTTTTATCTTTTTTTTTTAGGAAAACAAATTATGTAAGAATGGAAATCCTTGGTTAGGACTTTGGCTTCCACGTTAACCCTGCTGGACAGCTACAGCTAGCTCTACCTGCTCCCCTTAAATGCCTCCTACCATAGTGGTAATAGAAGCTCTCTCCACTCTGCTATGGGACGGTGGCTCTGACCTGCCAGTCATCCCTATGCTTCCAGGATTACCCCCTTTTATTGTGTTTTTCTAGATGGAGGTGGTCAATTTTGGCCAACCTGTCTGGGAATGGGCACTCTTCCTACAGAATCCACATCCATCTTAAGGTTATTTGAGCAGCTGGGAAGATGATTTTGGAGCTGCCCGTGCTAGACTTGCGTATATTTTAGAGTCGTTTTTATTGGCTCCACCTCCAAGTTAGATCAGGTGCAGCAATTTTATTGCACTCGTCTTTTCTTAAGTAGGGATTGGTACAGCAGACAAGGAAAGGTGTGTGTACATGTGTGGGAGGATGTTTTCAGCCCTGTAAATAATAATCTCCAAATTTGCATAGGTCACTTCTTTCTCTCCCCCCCCCCACCCCCAGAGACTGTTCCTGCATGTTTCTCTGCTGAGCTGAGGTTTTTGTAGGAAGCTGGATGTTGATTTAAGCTTCACTCGGGCTTTCCGCATGAGAGTGGTGGAAATGCTTGGGGAAGGGAGTCCGTTTGGAGCATCTTTCCTTGCCTGTAGGGTACCCCTGTGAAGAGCTGTCAGTCCTTAAATGCTTTGGAAAAGGGCAGGGGGATAAGTTCCTGGAAGTTTTCCTTGCCTCAGTGACCCCCCAAGAGATTTCACTCCCACTTCCAGCTGTTTTGCGGTGAGTACAAATGTGTCGCCTGCTGCCCTTCTTGGGGCTGGGACACCCCGCGCACTGGCTCTCAAGCAGCCCTGCTGCATGTTCTCAAGTGCCCCTTCTGATTCCTGCGGTCCTGGGGCTGTGGTTGGTGTTCTGGCCGTCTGTGCTTTGAAGCAGAGTTGCTGGGACTGTTTATGTGCATATAGGAATAGCACATTAGAAAATGAGAGGTTGGGAGGCGCAAACTGCTTCCTGAAAGTGTGGGAGTACAGGCCAGAGAAAGGAAGAGGGATCTTTTTGAAGCTGTATCAGTGCTTTACACGGACAGGAATAGCAGGCAGCACATACTGGCAGAGTGGTCCGGGAGTAAATGTGGCCACGTAGCAAAGCAAAGCACTGGCTTGATAAAAATCATTACTGTCCACCAGTGAAACCAATTTTTCCTGCGTAAGTGCAGTTTTACCAATGTGGTTGTGTCCACCATAGGCACATGTGCTAGCACACCTGTATTGGAGCAGATGGAGATTGATAGGTCTGCAGGTGTCTGTGGTGCAGGTTGAGCCTAGGAGGAGAGAGGAGATCAGTTATCAAGTGTGGCCTTTGTCCTGCTGGGTGATAGATCCAAGCACCGATGAATTTTTCCTGTAGCTTGACCAAAGTGCTTCCTGGGAAGGGTGAAGTTCCTCATCTTAAAGCCAGTGGTGCCAGGTACTGGGCACAAGATGTGCTGATGTGCACGGCAGCCGCTTACTTCCTGGGCACAAACTGTGCCATAATTTGTAAGTCTTCATTTACCTCAGTCTGGTCCAGAATGTCCTTCTCAAAGAATTTCCTGCCTTATTCTCATGCACAATTTACAGTAAGGGTTGTTTCCCAGAGAGAATTAAAAGGCCTATATGGCAAGCTCTGCTTTCTTTTTTTTTCTTTATTAGCCTTCCCCCCTACCCCAAGTCTCTGTCATCTTGTGCTTTTGCAAACCTCCCATAGATCACCCTGCAGTGCTCCACTGCCTTGTTGAATGAGGTCCTGCCTCTTGTCTGTGAAGTAGGCATATCTAGATGCTACATTTACAGATTATCTTATATATGGCACAGTGAAAGGGAAGGGAAGACTTTCCCTTCCCCCTTAACTGCCCAAGCTGCAGCTAAATGCGGCACTGACCCTCAAGGATTTTTTTCCTCCGGATGGTTTGGAAGATATCTTGGCCCCTGCATAAGCAGCAGGAGGACAGCAGAATGCAAACACTAGGGGAAGTGATCCAGTGGGAAGTATCTAGGTCCTGGGTCCATGGTGAAGTGAGACCCACATGGTGAAGTGAGACCATGATTCAAGTTTTACAAAGCAAATCTTTGTCATTTCCTCTATTGTTCTCATGGGAAACTGAGGCAGAGAGCAGCAGCGGTGTAAGGGGAACAGCTTATTCAGCATCTCACTTCTGACGCAGCAGATAAGCAACCTGCTTAGCACTTGGCTAGTGATTTGGACACCAATTCAACAAAATATGTATGTATGTGCTTAACATGGAGCATGGTAATAGCTGCCTTACAGTTTCCTCTCTTCTTAGAGCAAGAGCTGCTTGGCGAATCTGGACTGCATGGCCACTTCTACTCATGCCAGCACATTAGCATCACCCAAGCTGTCAGCAAGGGCAAAGCTGTATCTGCCAGAGTAAGGGATGCCTGTGTTTTGCCTAGAAAGCTTATGTGATCAGTGAGGATGCAGGAGATGGAGCAGACCATCATGATTGACAGTATATTACTAGTAGTAGGCTTGCAGGAATTGAAGACAACCTTGCAATCGTCTCTGGGGTGGGGTTGACTCGAGAGGAAACTCCTGAATCTCATAAGGGTGCTCAGAAGATTCACATGCCGGTAGCACGGAGTCACTGAATTAGCACTTTCATACAGCAGCTCAGTGACCCTGTTAGTCATGCTTTGAGCATTTAAATGACGCAGTACCTTACTTGAAGAAAAAAACAAATGGCAAACCCCAAACCAAAATGAGCAGTGACTGTTTTGGTACAACTGCTTGCCTGTCTTCAAAGAGAGCTTCAGTCTTTGCAGTTGTTCTGGCATATAATGCTTCACGGTTATGCTAGGAGGCAGTCTTGGGTCAGCAGGGGGAGGCTGCTTTAATAAACCCAAGGGTTTGACAGACAGCCTAGTTATTCTAAAAGTAGTGATTTACTGTTGCCAAGAAAATTACCTTTTCCAGGATCTCAAGTCAGGCCCTGTTTGCAGGATGGTGGGATTAAAGTGGGTAGGAAGAATATAACAACTACATTTGCTACTTGAGTTCTCATCATTTATCATGCAAGACACTCTTCATTTTTTCCCATGTAGGCTAGTCTTGGTTCAGTAGCAGACAGCTAGTCATTTTGAGCTTCTTGGGGTCTTTAGCACTGCCTTCAGAAGGATCTGATTTAGAGCTATCACCTGGGTGGAATTTACTTGGTGGGCCTGTTTACAAGAGGATAACTTTCAGGGTCACATCTCTGGAATTTATGTGTTTTTGTTTGTTTGCTATCTACAAGTGTGACATTTCTGTGAGCATTATAATCTCAAACTTAGGACTTATTTTCTTTTTATTATAACCAGTAGGAGTTAATTAAATAATTAATAATAAATTCCAGATCATAAAGATGAGGTCAAAATTATTTTCAGTTGGGTATGACTTGCCAGTTACACTTATTTTTGAGTCATGCATTGAGAGGTTTAATTATTCTGCTTTATGTTCAACGTGCAGCAATCCTCAAACATAATGTTCCATGGGATATAAGGGCAACTAGTAGTAATCATGGAATGGTGTTAAGTAAGGTGCTTGAAAAATGTAGTTTACTTAGTTCCAGGGATAAAGAAGCAAGTTACAGAAGCAGTTGAGAGTGCCTAAATGTAGGTGAAAAAGTGAGGGGAAGATTGGTGACTGAAAGAGAACAATTGTTAAAGGAAACAGTGAAGAGTTAGTTAAATAAGATGTATAGATAGTGTTTTTTCTTCTCCTTAAATGGTTAGTAGAAAGCTAGAGCCTGAGACAAAGGAATATATTCTCATTTCTCTTTTTTGTTTTAGGAGATGCGTGGGGCAGCTGGAACTGATAGTATCAGAAAGGGATTGCTCATCTTGTGATGTCTCAAAAACTCAGGATTACTGTCCAACCGAACACTGCTGGAAAAAGCAAGAAGCATACTGCCCTCTTTAAGAAATTTGCAATTTGTGATACAAATTGAGGGAAGTTAAATAAATTAAGTTGAAACTTGTTCTTAAATCACTTAGGTGACTGCCATACATGAGACTTGCCTCAGAATTTTGCTGAACTTTCATTAACCAAACTAGCAAAATTTGTGCAAAAATTGTATGATCTCAGATTTTGTGTTTTAGGCCTGGCCCCTTTAAATGTCTGCTGAGGTTTTTATGGACCTGCATTTAGTTTTGGCCAAATATAGGTTGAGTGTCTTGATAGTTTGGGGGTGAAATAATTCAAAACTTTTATGTTTACAATGATGATCATGGCTAAGAGACTAAAACAACAACTCTTGATCTGAACATTCCCAAATTTGGAAATCTGAAATCCACATCTGGTTAGAATTTTTAAATGGAAAGTTTTTATCCTGAAAAAAAAATACTGGTGCTTAAATTTAACCACAAAATAAATCCTTCAGGAAAGACAAAACATTATATGAAGTGTTTTTTTTTAAAGGAATTGATTGCAGTGCTAATCACTGTAGTCACCCTAATTTATACTACTAATTTTAGATTCTTCAAGGAAGAAAGATGAAAACAAGGTATATAACATAGTTCAGTGGACTTTCTCTCTAAGTATTATTTCTGAAGAAGAAACCTAAGGGTTAATAATTTGCTGTGTCTGCTCTTGACATATAGGTTTAGTCATCACTAAGACACCAAGAACACAGTTCTCCAAATGCACATGCAGAGTCCCACTGGGTTTGATGGGATTACTCACGTGTCTGAATGCCTGCAGGCTCGCAACTCAGATTTGTATGATTATTTTTTTTAGAATCCTTTTTAAAAATACACAGGAATTAAGCTATTTCCTCTGCACAGTGTCTGAGCCAAAGCCTACTGAAGTCATTGGGAAGACTCCCACTGTTTCTAGGAGGTATCAGGATATAGCCCATATTTCCTACGGCCCAGTCTGCTTAGAGGGGAATGAGTGGGTGGGAGAGGTTAACCATCTTAGTTCTTCTAGAATGGCTCTCCTCCGTTCTTCTACTCTGAAATAAATTATCCATTTTACCAGGATAATTCAGGAACAAAAATGTTTTGATTCCAGGACTGTCTTCATAAGGGGATTTACTCTGAAATTAAAATCAAGCAACAGCTTCAATTGCAATAGGTAATACTACTCAGTTGCTTTTTGTACTCCAGGTATGTTTTAAATGGGTAAGAGGCAGTAATGTGAATTCCATTTTACATCAGCACAGCACTGCCTGCTGCGAATTTTTGCTGGATAGTAGTTATCCTAGTTTTAAAAAAAAATCCAACCCCCTCCCAAAGCCCAAGTGCAGGCAAGCCCTCACTATGGACCCAAGCCAAGCTCCTGATCTTTAATCAGGTCTGTGGAGGTGGACCTCTGTGTCTATGACTTCAGTGGAGAGATCCACCTACACAGATCTGATTGCAGGATTGTGGCCCCATGTTGCTAAAAGAACACAAGTGTTGTTCTTGGCTTAGAGATGAATGCATGGGGAATCTGGGGTATGACCCTGGCAATTCTAAGCATTAGAGCTATTTCTGAGATCCCTGAGTAGATCTACCCACTCTTGCCTTTTAATGGTAGCCCTATTTATGGAGATGTTGAAAAGCAATCTGAAGCAAAAAAAAAAAAAAAAAAACTTGTCTATCATAGCGTTTGTACAGTGGTACAGAAAAAGCGAAGTATCCAGTAAATTTTATCCTAAATGCAACATGGTACAGATCCTGGGGACTTACAGCAGCCTCTGAGGCTGAGATGATCCATTTGCCACACCTGACACCTGAATCCCATGGATCCAACAAGACCCATCCGTCTAAGCACATTAGACTCCTATTCAAAGCTGTTTCATTACTGTCTTCTCTTTAACTTTTCATTTAACCCTCTAACCTTTTCTCTTAACATGAACATTGGCTAATATAATACACACATGCACATGTGCAATATTAATTCCAGACATTTCACAAGACAGTTTTAGAAATTCATCCACATGATGATGTGTTAACTTTAAAGCATCGACTTCAGAAACAAAGCAAGAGTTTTACAAAAAAAAAAAAAAAAAAAAAAAAAAAACCCAAGATGACTAAGATGAGCTGTAATGTAACAAAACCCTGTTCTTTATAATACATAAACTCATGCATGATTACTGAATTTGCAGGAGGAGAGGAGAGTTCTTTCTTTTTTTCTTTCATTTTTAGAAGAAATCTTTTTTTTTTTCATAAACACAAGGACTTAATTTATTAACCAGAAAATTGGCCACTTCTAAATACTACTTCTCATCTTAAGATCTCTGTTTGAATGGATGTCAGAAACACTGTTGAGTATCCTCAGTCTCCATCAGTTGAAACAGATCCGGAAGGTTATCAGCATGTCTCTGGACAGGACTCAGAGAAATGAGGTTTAAGACCTGGTTACATACGATGTTCTGGCTGCAGCTAATCCAAGCTGAAAAGGTGCTGCTTCAGCTACTTATCCCCATATTATTTGTCCCTTCCACCTCTACCCCAGCTGCCTACCAGAGGCTCTTGCTCACTCAGATTCATCCGTGTAGTTGCTTCTTAATCCAGTTCTGTAAAAATTGTCTTCTTTTTTTTTTTCCCTTAAGATGTTCTGGTTGGCAGATTTTTTAAAACAAAAAAGCTGTATTTTTGTTCATTTTTAATTATTAGGTTGACATTTTCATTAAATTAAATGATAGTTTGGGAAATTTAGGTTCTTCTCTATCTACCTCTTCTTCCCTCCTTGTCTCTGAATGATTTTACCCCAGCTATTGACTATTTCCAATATAGAGACAAAAGGGACTTGCTTCCCTGTGGTATTGTGATCTGTTGTGACTTACTGACCAAAGTTTCCCCTGTGTCTAATGCATCTTTTTTTTAGTGGCATATTAAGGTAAAGATGTTAATTAAAAAGCAATAAAGTAGAGACAACAAACTAATCTCCATTTAAAAACAGCAGAGGATCTATTTTTCCATTATAGGGAAATATGGAAAGCAGATGGTAGGAATTTTTGGCAGTGAGAGTTACTTTATTTGTTACTGGAAAAGGCTTTGTTTAGTGGGGAGGGGAGTAGCCTGTGTGCACACAGGCGCCACAGAGCCATCAAAGATGCACCACGGCGCTGCTGAAACTCCCTTGATATGGGGCCCAACATGCTGATCTCTTATGTGAGGGATTCTGCTTTCAACAATTGAAATTCTCCACTGCTAAGAAAGGACAGGTCTGCCCCCCACTCTCTCTTTTTTTTTTCCTTTGTTTTTTTTTGCAACAGCAAAAAGCATTTCTGGAACAGACTCAAAAGTCTTTGGAAAGGAGAACCAAGCTTGACCCTCATTGTGCTGTGTGGGTCGAAGCCCCGGGGTCTGCCGCGAGTTCGCTGGGCCAGCGACGTTCTTCAGGAAGGCTGTGCCCCTAGTTTATAGTTTGGGCTGGTTGTGGGTGAGTGACCTGTGGAGTTAATACCTGTACCACACTGTGCTGCATCTTGTGCAGCCTGTGTCTTTTTATATGTTCCTCACTGTTAAGGCTCGCTTTACTGTACATCCCCTCTGCAGGCCCCGGAGAAGCCCATGTTGCTCAGCTCAGAGCAGCGACAGTGTCTTCCGCAGGCTGAATGCTTGCTGTCTTTTCACACATTGCCAAAGAGCTTTGGTCTCTCCTCAGAGCAATGTGGGCTACTAGCTGGATTTGAGATAGATTTGGGAGAGTTTAGCCGTTTTCCTCTTCCACTGGCCAGGTAGGTGAGCTTGGAAACATGCTTTGCCTCTTTGTGCACTGGTAAGATGGGCAGGAGATACTGATCTCCTTTGTAATGTACTTTGTGGAAAAAAAACAGAGATGCTGGTGACGTTATATGTTGTGACTGGCTATGGATGTATGTTTGAAATCTCTCCAGAACTGTCAAAACTTAATTGGTGTAAAAAGGGTGTTTTGCTGAGAGTTCTTTTTTTCTCACAGCGGTAAGAAAAATGAAAAGTGCACGGGCAGAAGAAAGATGTAATGGGTGCAACTGCTGCTCAGTCTTTCTCATACCTTTCCTCTCGAGCAGAGGGGGATAAGGAGGCTCTTCTCCCTTGTAGCCTAAGCTCTGCTGTGAACTTGTTGCTCCAGAAGTGAGGTGACTTTGTACCCAGTGTCGGCCAGTGGAGCCTCAGGTCCGTGAGGGAGCACCACTTAGTTCAGGAGCTGTACAGCTGAGGCACCATTCCTGTCCATCTGTGGACATGGCGTCAGAGCAGCAAGTAATTGAAATTTTCCCCCAGCAGCTCTAATTAGCAGATAATTCATGGCCGTGATGTATTTTCTGATCTCTACACAGCTCAAGCTGACCTGCTGCCACTGCTCTGGCTTGGTTGGGCAGAGTTACTGCTTGGATCAGGAGGTCTTCCAGGCAAAGCTGCTCGGCCTCTGCAGCTCTGATGCATGTGCCCTGTATGTTAATGGTAATAACCCTCTGTTGTGAACCTTGCAGCATCTGTTCAGCTCAGTTTTCATCCCACTGCTAGCTAATGAGAAAGTGATTCTGCTTTCCAAAAGGGAACATAAAGCGAATGAGGAACTAGCAGCAAAGGGGCTTCTCAGTGTGATTGGGCAAGTTGCTTCTTCTTTCTCGTCCTCATTCTTATGTACTGAATTAAACGTGTTGCAAACGAGCAAGCTGCTCCCAGCAAAGTGCAGTCCATAACTCATCTCTGTTTCCTGCTGGTTTCATGTTTTGCTAGGAGGGACCCTGCACAGGTCTTGAGATGGGATTAAGCAATGAACATGGGCGTTAGTGAAATGACCGTACTGTGAGACAGGCCTGTTCTCTATCCAGCTTTGTCTGAAGGAGGTAGCTGTAACCTATCATGTAGCAACAGGTTTTTCCTTGAATGGTGGAGCCCTTCTCTTGTGCCACAGTTTAATCTCCTCCTGAAATTGCTTGGCACTAAGCATTTATTAAGGGCTCTGTGATCAGATGTTTGTGGTCTGACAGAAGCAGCTGACACTGCTTTAAAAGGAAATATGTAGTAACATTTCCTACACATTGCTGATGAGAAACTCTGGACAAGATTTCTACTTGACAAAATTCTGCTTTGATATAACAGAGAGAAGGAGGGAGGTGTCAACTGTAGCTTTTTATTACAACTGACACTGTCATCCAAACTCCTGCCTTTAATAATCTGCCTGCCCCTGCTGCTAATTCCCCACCTGAAATCTTAACCCAACAGGAATGATATTAGATGTACTTCAGCAGCAGCTAGCTGTAAAGAGAGGTTTGAATAGGTATCCTAGTGATAAGGAGATTAAGAAGAGTCAGAGTTTGTTTAATCTCTAGTTTAAGTAGTTCTAAAAGGACAAAACCATACTCAAGTTGTCCAGAAGCTGGGCTTCTGCACGAAATTTGAAAAAAAATGAGACCAAAGCTCAATTAGACTTCATGGATTTACCATGGTGATATGGCAAAGGAGATCTGTTGTGTTAACTAAAAAAAAAAGTTTATTTTCTCTCTAAGTTTTTTTTTTTTTTTAATCCCACTGGCTTCAGGGGCCTTTGGCCAAAGCAAAAACAGAACAGCCCATCTCAACTGCTATTTGTACAAAGATGCTCATGTTTTATGTGGGGGGGGGAAAAAAAACACCCTGAATCAGATAGAGGTAGTTTATGTAGACCTGCAGTTTTCTGAAGACCATAATCTCATTTTGACCAAAATCCATATAGATAGGCCAGAGACTTGGTGCCTCCGCTAGGGAAGATGCAGTGTGTGAGGGGATCCACATGGCTCTACTTCAGGCTTTTACTTTAGGCTTTTGCTTTCAGTGTTGTGATAAAACAGCATGGGCACGTGCAGCCTTTTGTGTATGTTGGGAAATTAGGCATGTGGCATAGCATCGTGGTTGCTGATTATTTACCTAGTATTGGCCTAGATTTTATGTTAGCTTGTGAAGAAACTGGTGGATGGGGAGAAGGAGGAGCAATTTACTTAAAATCTGAATGTAATTCATCAAAACAGATTTATCTCATTTGCACTGTAACTTTTGAAGTTTGGGAGTGAGATTTTTATTGTTTTTCTTTGTTTTCTTTTAATGCTCTAAGTCCACTGCCTTTACTAGCATTATTTTTGCAGAGAGACCCTCTCAAGAGAGATTTGCCACTGCAGTTGCATCCTCATTGCTCTGACATTTCATCTCGTAACTCTATTTTTGCCCATTTTCTCTCTCCTGCTGATACGCATGTCCTTCCCTCTACCAGAGCGATACTTTCTCCGTAAGGTTGAAACTCCACGTTGCCCTGTGAAGCTAAAGCTGTGAATGTAGCAGAGAGGGCAGTCCTGGCCACACAAATCCTGTCACTGCTGATCCAGGCCCTGCTAGTCAGGCAGCTCTGTTTAACCCCAGGGGTCTCCTTTGCTGCAGTTTGAGTGCCCAATGGTTTCAGCTAAGCCTAAGACTTTAGGCTGGAGTGGAGAAAGAGCAGCCTCACACTGCAGCTTTGGGACAGCACCCATCCACGGCAGCTTGGCAAAAGCAGCAGCAGTTTAACCCCTGCAACAGTGCGCTAAACCCTGAGCGTGAGATTGGAATTGAGAAGAAGAGCTTGCCAGTTGAGTCCCATTAGCTAACCCTGGTGTAGAAATTGGCTGGCACTTCATTTTTTTCAGGATGCGTGCTTGGAGCGGTTTTCCCTGGGCAAGGGATGGTAGTGGCCACATGTGCTTGTTGCAAGGTCTGTGGAATGTCAGTTCTTGTGTGTACTGCGATAAGTTAAGCTGAATTAATTCAGGACTATAAAACTCTCGAGGACTCCTAGCATAGCGATGAGTTTTACTGCAAGATTAGCACTGAATTGTCTCTCTGTAAAGAGTAAGGGGGGCTTGGCCTCAGTAATATATCAGAGGCAGCTGATGTTAATGGATCCATACTGACCAAAGAAATCTCCAAATTGAATTTGATTAAAAGGACCAATTTTGGCAGGGAATGGAGGAGAGGTGAAATATTTTTATTAAAAAAAAAAAAAACTTTTTATTAATTGTGTGAACAACATCCCATATATTCTAAATAGTGATCTGAAATAATTTGGTCTCTTTTCTCCAGGGGTTGCTAGAAGGTTTGGATTTGTAGTTTTTCATATGTCACCCCTGTCTACCTATGGCCGTTAGGATATTGTCTTTTCATGAAAAAGAAGTTACTGACTTTAACAGTTTTCATAGCTAAAGCTAGAAAATAATAGTCTTAGCAGCTCACAGACTAAGGAGCTCTTGGTGTTTCCTCCTTTTTGCCCTTATAGGTGTCTTCTCTGTGTCTATCAGACCTGATTCTCTTTTCTGTTCATTGGAATATCGTGAGCTGTCAGTGTTTCCCATGTGCTAGGAAACTTGTGCTCTTGTACTCCACCCCTCAATACCAGTCTTCCTCATTCTCTCCCCAAACCAGAAGCTCCTGGAACATCTAATAATCATTTTTGTTTTGCCAAGAGTGCTCTCTGCATCTCCTTTCCCCTTATTATTACTATTATTTTTAACAAGATAATGATGCATTGTTCTCAGCTGTTTTGTGATTATGGGCCTAGGTAGGATGAGGGATATTGTCATGCTGCAATGTGTGTGGTGGACTGTGTCACCTATCACTAGAGATATTGCAGTCTCCATTTCCAACTTCTGAAGTTTCCAGTGTTGACCAAAACCTGTATTTCCCTGTAAAAGTGAGAATGCACATACTTGCTCACAGTATTTTAAATTAGTAGTATGTTTCAAAGACTTCAGGTCTTTCATCTGTTTTTACATACTCAGAGGTTTAAATGAGTTTTGGAACAGGTTTCCAATCATCAATCTTAATGTAGAAGCTTTCAGTAAATTTGCAGCTGATATCTGTATTGATATGTGTATATAATATATGTGTGTGTGCACATATGAACATATGTGCATTGCAGAAGAGCTGATCTTTGACTGGGAGCCTGTCCACTCTTCCAACTATGTCAACCTTTGGGAGCGAACTCGATTGCCAAAGAAGCAGGTGTGCCTATTCAAAGGGGCCCATGAAGAGCAGCTGTGAGCTTGAACTTTGCTCACTTATTTGCTCAAGGTTTTATCTCATCCTTCATTATATAGCCCAGCAAAAAGGAGTATTTACCATGTCAGCGCAGCCAGGGCCATTGGAGCAGTGAGCTTGGTGCATGCAGGGTGGCCCATGCGCTGGTGGTGCAACGGCCAACTGACAGGTGGCTGTCTTCGTCTTGGGAGACAGACACACCAGAGCAAAGAGTGGCTGTTGTGGCACCCCTCACTGATAATTTCTTTATTTGTTTTGTTTTTCCTGTGCCCTTGGTGTTTCCATTCTGTGGGGGAAGTTCTGATGTTAGCTCGAGACTGGAGTGTGCTGAATCGAAAGCTGAACTGGCAAGTTATTTGTCATTTTGTTCCAGGATTTTGAAGGCAGATAGCAAAATTGATACTGAAGCAGAAATTTCTTTTGAATCAAAGAGCAAATGTTCCACTTGGGAAGAGTGGTGAGGGTGGTGGCACAGTATGTTGCTGCATTCAAGATAAGTTATTTTCCAAAAAAAAAAAAAAAAAAAAAAAGTCCTCCCCCAATGTAGTAATTGAAAGAGCTGTGTTTGATGGGAGTGTCTGCTTTTTAACAAGACTGCATGTACTCAGGGGAAAATGTTTACTATTAGGAAATTTGTTACCACTTCTGGTCTTTGCAAGAGTCCTGGCAGTAGACTCATAGCAGAGTTATAGCTGATGACTTATTGTTTGCGTAGTGGGTTTTAGGAGAATAAAGCAGCATAATTTCCTAAACATTAGGACCTCTTTGGTGTTTGAGGTAGTGCAGCCGAATCCACTTACATTAGCGTAACCCTGACTGGCAATTGGGCACATGTCCATGGAGCAAGTGGCATGATTAAATATCCAGGCAGCTGGATGGATGGATGGAAGGCCTGCTTTCTTCCCTTGCCTCTTTGTGGCCATGAGGAAGTCACTGAACTGCTCTGTGTGCCTTGGTTTCTCTTTTTATCTATCTTATCTATTTGATGTTAAACAACTTGAAATCGGGCTGCCTTGCACTATTTGCTTTCAGTAACTGCCCAGCTTTCATACGGTGTTAATAACATAAGCAACCGTGGTGTTTCGACATTCAGAAATAAATTTAGGAAGTTTCTGGTTAATTTTTGATTTTTCAGCAGTTCATTGCCAAGGGCTGATCTTTGGACCTATATAACCAAACTTTTTCCTTATTTGCTTTCAGTTACTCTGCCTTTCGAAGACTCTGTGGAAAAGAAAGCAGCATAAAAATCACACAACCGGTTTGGCAAGTCCTGTATAAACAAGAAAAATGCCAGGAAAAGTCTCATGTCTTTGTTGCCAGCTTAAAAAAAAAAAAGTCCAGTTAATTTTCTCCTAACGAAAACCTCAACCATCGCTATGTGTGAGCAGCAGT
Organism: Nothoprocta perdicaria; assembly: GCF_003342845.1. Lineage (NCBI taxonomy): Eukaryota > Metazoa > Chordata > Aves > Tinamiformes > Tinamidae > Nothoprocta > Nothoprocta perdicaria. The sequence continues at coordinate 106,850 of NW_020455622.1, forward strand.
GTGGGGAAGGGCATGTGGTGGAAAGGGATACAGGATGCTTGCTAGAAGGAACTCGTGTGTCCTCAGATCTTGGGAACGTTCCTATTTTTGGGCAGTTGTCCCAGTCACCTTGTTGGCTGTAGGAATAAAAACTGTTTTGTCATGATTCTTGTCAGCAGTTTTTGTTTTTTTTTCTTTTACCCATCTTCCCTGACAGTCTTGCAACTTGGCTCAAGTGATAAACACACCCTGCTTGATTAGGCTGGAGTGATTGATGCCCCCACTCTTGCTTTGTCCCTGCCAGTGGAGTTTCAGGCTGTTTTTTAATGCAGTTTTGCTTTGGCATCGGGTTGGGTAAGGAGACCTGCCTTCCTAGCCAGGCCTGCACTGCTGAGTGGCTGTGGGAAGGGCAGGCAGGTCCCTCTCCTGGCTTTTGGGGGCACAAAATGATTCAAATGAGTCAAATGATTGAGCCAGCGTTTTGGCCAGTAGGACCCAGTAGTTTTGGCCAGTTGTGGAGTCTCCTACTCTGGAGGTCTTCAAAACCCGCCTGGATGCCACCCTGTGCCACATGCTGTAGGTGTGCCTGCTTGAGCAGGAAGGTTGGACTAGATGATCTGTAGAAGTCCCTTCCAACCTTAAATATTCTGTGAATCTGTGACCCTTAGAAACCAGATGTACTCACGGGGCTGCTGGGAATACTTTAAATCAATATTAAAATGCAAAGTGAAATAATGCTTTTGCGTGTTCTCTGCATGTTGTCTAGCCTGATTCATTTTCTTGACATCTTTTTCTTTCTAGTTATCCTTCTGCTCCCAGAAACACAACCACATGGACAGAGCATCAGAATGGGATTTAGGCAACTTGTGCTTTCTTCCTCCATCTCTCTTCCAGAATTGTCAAATAGGATTCCATTCCTTCCTCCTTTGCTGTTCTCTCTTGACTGTTTTGACTTAAAGCTTTTCAAGGACAATCTGTTCTCTGCTCTGTGTTTGTGAAGTGCCTTGGGTTGTGGAGCGGTGCCTCAGTGTGCCTGTGTGTGCTGTCAGAGTGTAAATGACAAGTCATGTCCATTGGGTTCAGATCTTGATAGAGATTTTAGGAGAAAAGATTACTTCTAAGTTATCAAGTAAGCTTTTGTGATAATGGGCAGATTGCCTGTAATCTCCATATTATAGTTCTGGTTCTTCCACTTGCACAGGTGCATGTAATAACACTTTTTATTTACAGGAAAGTGATATATGTGTTATGAAACTTAGGACATACAGTGTAAAAGACCATAGACAAGCCTTCATCCAGGGTCAAAGTGGGCCAGAACTAACACTTTGCCTTTTTTTTTTTTTCTTTTCTTTTAGATAACTGTAATTTACTCAGTTTCAGCTGGCTCACTTCCCAAGCTTGTCATTTATACAGTGAGGTAATATTACCAGCTAATAAGCAGTCTTATGGTAATGGTGGAGGGGCTCGCGCTACCGTGTCTGCTCAGCTGTGAGAGAGCGATGCTCAGCTGTGAAAACAAGCCGAAGATAACCGGAGTGAAGCTTCAGCACTGCTCTTTTGCCAAGAGCAGTGTCATAACCAATGCTTGAGGATTATGAGCTGAAACAAAACAGTAATTTGAAGAAGAACAAAAAGAGATGTAAAGGTTCAAAGGAGCAAATAAAAAAATTGAGGAAGCTAATGAACAGGTAAAGCCATGGCAGGAGAATAGCTGCACTGAGATGTTTTGCATTTGTCCTTCCTGGAGTTTGACAGTCCTGCAGGCTCAGCATTATCCCATTGCCATTATCCCAGTGGTACGACAGGGACAATGTGCAACAGAGGCCTTTTGGTAATGCCAGCTGATTCTGGAGAGTCAAGAGCAGGTCTTGGGGACAGAACTCCACATCTTTTCTCCCTTTCACTGTTTTTCCTCAGTTTTCTGCGGTGTTCGTTGTCTTCCTGTGGTTTGTGGTGCAGCCTCTGCTGCCCAGCCCTGTTGTGCAGCAGGTGAATCCACTTGTCACCCTTTTCTCAGCGTGCTGGGAGCTCTGGCGGAGCTTCCACAGCAAGTAAATAAGGGCTGTGTGGGCTGCACCCTATCGCATGGACAGGTAGTACCTGGAAGGCATCCCTTGTTTTCAGAGCAGTTGGGAAAGGACTGCTAATAGCACTCCTTACACAACAGAATATTCACCCGCTTAGTTCATTACTTATTAGCTCCAGGCAGGGACATTGCAGATTTGTTCATGGTAATGGCCAAATCATTAGAGTGTGCAGCATTAATGGAGGAGAAAGCATTTAATAAAGAGCCATCACTCGACCCTGTCATTGTCTCTGGAATATAGACCATATTGTTAAATCCCGTCCCTGCTCTCCTCCTGTCACCTCTCCCTTTTTAAAATGATGTCTGACTAGGAAGCTTCTTTTGAAGCACATGTGAAAGCTAGTCTTTTCTTCTTATAAATCAAATACTCTATGCCATGCCCAGCTGCCTTGGTACAAACATATTTAAAAGTCTCCTTAAAGTTCATCCAAAACTTTCGATTCTGTACTTGAAGGACCATGTTTTAGAGGAAATAAAAGGTTTTGCTATGCATCAGACTATCCCCCAGGTGAATAGCTTACTTTTTTAAAGCAATGTTTGTCTCGTGCGTCGGACAGCAAAAGGTTCTTGTTTTGTTTGTTTGCTTTGTTTCTGTGTTCTCATACCGATTTGTTGACTGGAAGGATCTTCCACAAACTGCCAAACAGCAACCATGTAAAACTGCCTACAGGTTTTTATTTTTCATGATGTAATTCTGCTTCCTTCAGTTGCCCCTCCCTCATTGCAACTTAGGTTTAGGACACTGCGTCTTATTAGCCCATCCTTTTGCCAATATGTCTTCCAGAAACATCTTTCCACTCCTCTGTTATTACTTAACTTGTGTTGTTGGTCTGTATCTTGTCATACCATTCTTTGTCTCTGTAGTTCCTTTATTCTTTCCTTCTAATTCTTGTGATACTTGTTTTCTTGCATACACATACATCCATATAACTAACTATATTAACTGAATAAACATAGACATGCATGCTTATATACATATTCTGTGTGTGTGTACATATATATATATAAAATGTATATATTCAGAATGAGGAGGCTGCAAATGTGTAGAATACAATATTCTAAGTCAAATCCTACCAGCTGTTTTAAAGATATTCTTTGTTGTCCAATAATTTCATTTTTGGTCATGCTGATACCATGTAGTTCCCATGAATATACATAGTTTGAGGTAAAATATAATGGAAGGGAAAAATTATAATCTCATGTGTCTTCAAAATCCAGCTTCCATACAATGGAGAAAGTCAGTGCAAATACTTTTAGTTCTTTATGAACTCCCTCGGCATTTAATATACTGAGGGACAAGTAATCTGTGGGTTTTTTTTTTCTGGTATTTTATAGTGAAAAGCATCAATCTCTACTTCTTTATTAGTTTATCAAGGAAGGCAATGAGAATGGATGTCTTATTTGGTTTTCTTTCTCTATCTAGTCAATTTTCTTGAGCACCCAACTGCATCTGCTCTTTCCCCCTCCCCTCCAACAGTCTTTATTGTACCTGTCCCCTTGACTGGGGTGGGGTCCGGCCTAGAGATTCTTAACAGAAATTTGCCTTGACTTGTCTGCTTAGAGGAGGTGTTGGTAAAGAGCGTACGAGATAGTTGTTGCCATGCTATTTATTCTGGTTTGCCTGATTATGATTTGACTTTTGGGGAACAGGCAATTCCAAGGAATAGGTCAGACATTGTCACGGCATCCTCGGGAGTCTGAGCATTTTTGGTATGTCTTTTCTTTTTTCTTCTTTTTTTTTCCCTCTCCATGCAACTGTCTGCTATCTGAAGTGTAGTGGCTCTGCAGATGCCAGTAGTGTTTCTTTTTCATAGTGAGAACAATTACAAAGATGTCAGTTTTGCAGGAGTAAAATATAGATTCACAGGCTAATAAAAAGGTACAAGTTCTCTGATCTGAAATTTCTTCTAATGACAGAACCCAAAATTGCAATGATCTGGGCTGAATTCTTAGTGCCTTTAGAAGTCAATGACTGTCCTTTTTAAAGACCAGATAGTCTTATATTTGATAGGGTATGCCTTTGATCAATTATAAACAGCCTTTTTTTTTTTTTTTTTTTTTAAGATGGTTATATTGGCTGATTTTTGGGTGTGTCTCAATTTTCAAATGATAACAGATAAAAGATAACAGGCTAATAAAAAGGTACAAGTTCTCTGATCTGAAATTTCTTCTAATGACAGAACCCAAAATTGCAATGATCTGGGCTGAATTCTTAGTGCCTNTTTTTTTTTTTTTTTTTTTTTAAGATGGTTATATTGGCTGATTTTTGGGTGTGTCTCAATTTTCAAATGATAACAGATAAAAGATAATTGAGGCATATCATGATGCAAGTTGTTTTCAAGTAGGCACCTATACACGTTTCACCCTGAAGTTCCAACTGATTTCACAGAGATAAGGAGCAACAGCAAATTTGCTTGATTGTACTGCAGAAGATACAGATCCACTTCTGCTAATGTAATTCAGGACTAGGATAATCGCCTCAGGAAAGTACCGGAGAATTTCACAGGTATAGATGGAAAGAGTCCAGCCATGCAGTTGAACTGAGGAGGGCTAGCTACTTATAGCATTTTTTTTTTAAATGTGTGTTTCAGATTATTGTAGTTCCTCTGGAGTTTTGTTTTCATCAGTGACTGAGCCCTAAAAAGAGGCCGTGGCTTAAGTGGCTTACTTTCATGTATTGTTCTGACATTTAACTGATGAGCATGTGGATAATCCGTGACAGTGAAAGGGATGAACTTGCTAATTGTGACGGTTTGGACATGCCTTCTCAAAGAAGTTATAGCTTCAGGAAAAGTGTTCAGAAAGCAACACTTAACCCTCATGGGAGTACCAGCAGTAACTCCTGTCATGGGAGCATTTTTGAGTGTGTGGTGGCACTGCAGCTTTCCAGGGATGTGACAGCTCCAACATGTAACCAGATGGAAGAGTGTGTGCCTCCCTGTGAGTCCTGACACGTTGCCGGGTAGCTGTAGGTTTCTGCTTTCCCATAACACGTGAGAGGGCAGCTCCCTGTACACCGTGTTTCCCCTCACCGTTCCTATCTGAGTTTCATGGCCTCCAGAAGTTTTGCGCTGCAGCGACGAGTGTGTGACTGCAGTCATGGGCGTTGAGGGTGTGAATTCCCACGCGTGCAGGCAGGATTGTACAATCCTGTCCTGTGTTGCGGAGATGAGGTTCCCCAGCACTCCCTGTTACAGAAGAGAGAACATCAAAAAGGTGCCGTCAAACATCTCTGACACGCAGTTATCTTGGCCTGGAAAGTCTCTCTCTTGCCCTTCCTGCTTCCCTGCTGCTTACTCACTGCCCACAGTACCTTAAAGCCTCCTATGTTTTCTTTCTAGCTGCACAATAAGCAGCCTCTCTTGAGCTTTCTGTGATGCTTTGTGCTAAGAGAGAGTTCTGAAAGAATCATTATGTAGGTGCAAGAGGGGGTTGCCGTTTGGATCAGAGCAGTGGCCCACCTTTCACTGTGTCCCAGCAAAACAGAGGCCAGTAGCAAATTCTTCAGAGGCATGTGCAATATTAACCTCTTAATGGAAATTTTGGGGTCACGATCTTGAAGAAGGGAACTGATGGGGGCAGGAAATAGAGTTGTTTCTTAACATGAGAGAGATGAATTACAGTTGATTTTTGCTGTGAAGTAGTAGGTCACTGGGGCCAGTTCCCAGCTTTCCTGCCTCTTTGCTGAGGGGTGCAAGGGTCTACCACTTAGGTTTGAGAAAGCTTTATTCCACTTTCAGAATATGACAGTTTTGAAGAATCAGAAATTGCTTTCCTCATATATTTTACACTAGCTAACTGAAGTATCTATGGATAATATTCTTCATTATTCACATAAATGACTAATCCCTTTTTGAATCCCATTAAGTTCTTTACCTCGGTATTATCTTGTAGTTTTACCTGATGTTATCTTCCCGCAGCCTGTCAGGACCCTGTAGTCCCTCTTATTAGCAGTGGCTTTAGAGAAGAAATATTTTGAGCATGTTGTACAGCTATTTTTTGATTCATATATTATATTTGCTAAATTGAGGTATTTTGCAGTGCCCAGACAAAGCTGCAGCCATACCGCGACATTTTCAGCAGCAGTGCTGACCTCCGCAGGCTGCCTTTTCACAACACTTGAGTGCACGAATATTGCTGCCTGTAAGATTTTAATTTAATTAGAGCAGTGGCTGTAATTATTTTTGGAGGAGCACGAGTTTTCCCAGCTGCCTCCTTTCCCCCTTCTTTTCCGTGATGAGCGGCGGCACCTCTGTGGCTTTTCCTCGCCGGCGCGTTTGCGTGAGCGAGGCCTGGGTACGAGCGGGTGGCTGCCGCCTGCCCCGGCGCAAGGAGGTTCAGCAGCAGCGGGGCCAAGAGAGGCGGCGGGGAGGGACTGAACTTCACAAAATCACTAAGGTCACTGAGGCAATCTCTGCTCTCTGTGTGCAGGAAATGAGATGTTAATCTTCTCCCAGCGCTGCTTTGCATAAGGTCCATTCCAGAGAGCTGTGTTTGTTTTAATTTCTCTAATTACTGATAGTGTGCTGATTACGCTGGTATAGATTTGACGTGAATTGCTATATTAATGTGATCAAAAATGAGGAGAAGTCTGCTGTGGAAATTAAGGAGACAGCAACAGGGGGGAAGGGAGGGAAGAGGAGAGTTTGATTCATACCCAGATATAGCACAGCTCCACTTTCTTTTTCCAGAGCCTGATCCTTCTTCCCTGACAGCAGCTTCAGTGTGCAAGTTGTAGAATGACCAAAAACACGACGTATTTTGCTCGTTTTCCCTGGGCCATGCGGTACCTAACCCACTCTGATTTTACTCCCTCCTCCCAGTAATTGTGGTCTGTTACTGGCCTTGGACTCCTTGTATCCACTCATGATGCTTAACAGAATCACGGAATCACAGACTAGCTGAAGTTGGAAGGGATCTCTAGAGATCATCTAGTCCAACCCCCCTGCTCCAGCAGGGACACCTGGATCACAGGGAACAGGGCAGCATCCAGGCAGGTTTTGAAGACCTCCAGAGAAAGAGACTCCACAACTTCTCTGGGCAGCCTGTTCCAGGGCTCTGTCACCCTCACAGTAAAGAAGTTCCTTCTCACATGGAGATGGATTAATCCTGCCACGCCTAAACGCTGGTGAAGGCAGCATATGGCTGCCTCCGCTTTCCTCTTCCCATGGCTTGCATCCCTAGCGAGTCACTCACTTGCTGGTGGTGGTGATGGCTCCTCTTTGGGGGCTTTGTTGCTGACTCCCAAGTTGGGTGCCCAGGCCTGCAGGGTCTTGTGAAGCTTTCCTGTGAGTGACAATGACTCCTGCTCAGCCCTCTCTTCTAGGATCTCTTTTTGCCCTCTTCTTCACCCAAGGCACCAACTCCAAAGAGGAGCCATGTTAGCAGCATGAGACCTGCCAAGACTTCACAGTTCTTTCTCATCCCCAAGCTCTTCCTTCCACCTTCTGTTTCTAAAGGTGCTGGCTGAAAGCAGCAGCAATCCTGGCACCGTGCTGCTGAAGAGCTGGGCAGCCGTCGCAATTTGAGTTACATGGATTTGTGTCTGCTACGCTTACATAGAGCTCCTGGGGTTGACACTCGTGCTTAAAACCTGAGGTCTGCAGAAGCCAAGAGCCAATTACTCCATACGGTTTAGCGCAGGGCAGGGGAAGCAGAGAGCATCTCCGAAGGCTGTGACAGCTGCTGCCCCCAAGCATGCGTCCCGTACATGGGATATCGCAGTGGCACTGGAAGGGTGTCACCTTGGGGGCTGCCAGCCTCCCTCAAGAGCAGCGTCCATCCCCAGTTCCTGTTAGCAGTTCCACTTTTATGTCCTGTTTCTCCCTGATGATTGTCCCTGTTGCGTAGCTAGTGCAGCCTGAATCACCCAACCAGTGGCGGTGCCTCTGGGAAAAGGCCTGGTCATTTGGGAAAAGAAAGGGGAATGGACATGGCAACCCAACACACACTGGAGGTGGCACTTGCCCAGCAGCCTGGGTAGGAGCGTGTAGCAACTCAGGCTCACCTGTGACTTTGCCCTCTGCACTATTGTTGCATGCATAGGAGGAGGCTTTTTATCCAAGGGAGGGTATTTGCACACCACGCGGGACATTTTGGTCTTCTGATAACCGTTGCACAGGTAATATGTTTCTTCATTAATTAAAACAACAAAAAAAAACACTTGTAGAGTCCCCTCTCATCTAACAGTTTCAGACTCCTGTTGTTTGGGTAAAAAGAGTCTGGCTTAGTGTACTTTCTTATATGTTTGATTTTTCTATTCTACAAAAATATGTATTCATTGTGCCATGTCATCTAGGAGGACTTGGCACAAAGTCCTCAAAAAGGGCAAAAAGACTACTACAGAGCAAGCAGGCCACTTGCTTCGAAGTCTAGAAGGATGCAATTTCAGCAAAAGTGCAAAGCTGTTTTTATTTGCAGCCTCATCTTTCCTCAGCTGTCAGACTTTCCTTTTAAAGGTGGCTAAAAATCAAATTTTGCAGGTGGATTTTTGTCTGTAAACACACTATTCATGTTCCTCAAGCTGCAGTCAGTGTATTCTTTGAGGGCTTTGGGAACCTAGTCACCTGTTAGGTACACTCCCCCTAGATAATTGCAATCAATACAGCTTGTACGTGACCTTAGTTTTTAAGACAAGATGGCTTGATAAGTGTTGTTCCTTTTTTTTTTTTTTTTTCCTACTTGCACTAGTACCGTACAAAGAGAACAAAGCTTAAAGTTGGCCTGAACCTTCAGCACAAGTTGAAATCTGCCTCTGCTGTAGCAGGCAGCTGAAAGCAGGCCCCAGCCTTGGCAGCCCTGGGTGGCTGTCTAGATGGCACTGTTGGAGCAGCAGCCACTGCAGTGAACCCCAGACAGGGTCTCCTTAAAGGTTAACTTAGCGTCTTCATTCAATGTTGTAATCGCAGTGAGGTTTCACAGTGAAACTTCGCCTGACTCATCATGAGCTGAAGAACGCCTTTCAGAAGCTACAACAACAGCAAGCAACGTGCCAAGTGCTGTACCCACCTCATAGCCTCACGGCTGCTGGCCAAATATTAGGGAGCTGCTGTTTGTAGATAGCAGTTGTTTGGGGCTGTGCATTTGGTCATTTGCAGGATGAAGTGCTTCTAGAAAGCCCTGGCAGGCGGCAAGTCTGGAACGCAGCATCGCCAAGCTCTGTTCTAGCACTCGTCACCAGTAATCTCAGAGGAGCACACCGAATGTGTATTGACTTAGCCTCGCTTACCAGTAAGCTGAGCTGCAGCGAGGCTGTCAAGTTGCTCAAGCACAGCCACTGGCTGGTAGCAGAACGGGATTGAGCACTGTACATCCTGCCTCCCAGTCTGTTGCTTGAACAACCCTAGCATTGAACCGTCCTTTCTTGGCCTTAATGTAAGGGGAAATATTAAACCGACTGGTTACAAAACTCTTTCAGAAACATCCCTAGTAGCAGAGAATCTGATTGTGTAATCATAAAAGCACAAGATACCACCCATATTTTTGTTTAAAAGGTGCCTTAGAGGATTAAAATGCATTCCCAGAAAATTTGTTCCCAGTGGTGTAAACACATAGCCATCTCCTGGGAGTGGGACTCTAAAGAGCCTCAAAAAGATCAGAGGACTGAACGTGACCTTGTACGTTCACACCTTGAAGTACACAGAAGTTTGTGCGTGGTGGAAGCATGGAGCTCAGCTCAGCTGCACGACTGGGAAGGTGTTTAAAGCTCTGCTTCCAGCTCTCATTTTCCACAAGCCCAGGACCTTGACCTCCCTGTGACTTTAGTCCTTACCTTTCAGAAATCTGTCTGGGACAGTCGTGAGTCCTGCCCTTGCAGAATGCGCTTAAGTCTGTTGCCCCAGAGAGGCCCATGCTTTTCATGGGCCACCTTTTTTGAGATGTCTTAGGTCTGACAGTGCTTAGCTCATTGGAGCTTTGCTCTTTCTGAAACTCAAGTTGTCTGTGTTTCTGATTTACCTAATATCTGCAAATAGTTTTATTGTTTTGATATTTGGGGTAAAGGTACTGAAAAATGCAGAATTAGTACAAGAGGACATTTCAAAGGCCCAAATAAGAGACAGGCATCAAAATCCCCTCTGTGCCTTATAAAATGTGTTCTGCAAATGCTACTGATTCACTTCTTACTGCGGCCAGCACATGGAAAAACAGCTAGGACAAAATGAGCAAGTCTGTGTTTTCACATCTTTTTTTTTTCATTTACTATTGTCCTGATCTTACAAGTACTAGGAACCAATGAATCAGATATTTTTATTTATAAGAAGAAGTCTCACTGAAACTGTCTTGGTGTAAATCAGATTACTGCATGCCTTTAGGAGTTTAATCTCTGCTGAGAGAAGGGCAGCGGGTACTCACAGCATCGTATCTGGGTTTGAGGGAAGTGCATAGGCTTCTGACTTGGGTTTCGTGTGCTGCTTCTACTCTCCTCCAGCTGCTGGCCAGGGAGTTTGAAACCACTTTGTGCTTGTCCTTGCAGTGGTGATTCAGTATTTCTGTTGGCATGAAATGGAGCCTGAAGTAGGGCTGCACTTTGCGCTCTTGCAGGGAAGAACAGCTTCAGGTCTTCCATCTGTCCTCTAGCGCCTCTTTGCAGCGGCAGGCATCTGTATGGCTCCGTTTCAAAAGCGTTCCTCTTTTTATAAATACCTCATTCAACAAGCAAAATGTGTGTTTGCAGTGTGGTTCGATTATCTGAATTGTGGATTGCAGCAGAAAACACTAGGAAATGCCTGGTCTTGTTTCTAGCCATTACTACATGCAGCAGAGATGCAAAGGTGCAAATTGCCCATCCAACTGTTGAATTTGCTCCGAGCAGAGAGAGGTGGACCACACCGGAACATGAAGCATAGAGTCAGCCATTTCAGGTCAGGCGGTGAATTGCATAAATTGAAAGCAGAATGTTTTATAGCTCTGCAGGTGTATTTTTCAACATATCTCAATGAACATCCCTTCTTCTTAATTAGAAAAGCTAAATTTATATTACCTAATGGATTACTGTTACCCGGACAATGATAAGTGGAAGCTGACTGGACACAAAAATATGTTAAAGGGCACTTTTGGAGGTTAAAATGAGAAAGTAGCGGAAACTTTCTGCTGAAAAAATACTGAATTTTGAGAGCCGCAACAAGTGTACTCTCAGGAGAACACCATGGGGACCCTGAACGGTTCTAAAATGGACCGTTTATTCACTACTTGCCTTCAGTCCTCTCTACTACGCCTGTCAGCAGGGGTGGTTACAACATAATGGGGGAGAGGAGGAAAAAGTCATATTCTGAGTGAGCTCCTGAGGGAGTTAGTACGCATCTAGAGTTTTTGGTTTTATTCCTTGTGGCAGTAGTTGGGGTGTTAATGTTATATTCTACAAGAGGTTCTATTGGCGTCGGCCTGATTCCTTGTCACACTGTTGTGATAGCAGTGGTTGTTACAGAAGTGATTACCTGTTCTTGCTCAAAACACTGAGTTGGTCTTTTCCACTTGATGACCACATGATCAGGCTGATCATGGGCAACTGAACCTATGCTTTCCCATAAAAAACACTGGAGTGAAAGTGTTCCTTCTAGTTATGTCCAGGCTGGCTGCATTGCTGTCATTTAATGTCAGCAGCCCAGCTTTAGAAATAACATGTCTTGCCTTCTTGCAAGCATATGATAATAATTTTTTTATGTTCCTGCAAAATTGTGGCTATGTTTATTTACAAGGAGTGTAATCTGTGTTGTGACTACAGTACTTGCTTAGAGTATGGAAGATTTTTTTCTGATGGATCAGAGGAAATTTCAGTCTTAAATTTCTTGGCAGGTACTTTTGCAAGTGAAAAAACAAATGATGACAATTATGAAACTAATGCAACATTTGCAAATTGCCCTTCAACTCTGTTTGACTGTCCTTGCTTTGCTGCTTTCTGTATGCTGACTTACTAGGTTGCAAGTTTAACTACTTCAAAGAAACTGCTAATAACTCATTTAGGTGAGAAGAAAAGTACTGCATTACACAATGGTAAACGGAGTAGTTTTTAGCGATAGAGTATCATTTTCTTTAGTGAAGCCAGAACTAATTACTTAATGTCTGTAAAGTACTCTGAAAGTACGAAGTGTTAAATACTTAATAATCATGCTCAAATCACGGCGGTTTTGTCAGTACTTGGTGTCATGTTTGCAGGGCTCTGCATAATAAGCCTTGCATGCTCAGGCTCCGCGATGGCTCTCAGATTTTCACAGCACAAAACCCCCAGAGTCTCCCCCCTTGTATGTCACTTCCCTTTCCTCCCTCGGCAAATTTCTGAGAAAACCCTGGACCTTTTGAAAATTAAAATCGCTGCCCGGAAAGCTCTGTGGTGCCTGGCTCGGGGCTGGGAGCGCGGCGACGCGAGCGCAGGCCGGGCCGCGCGAGCCAGCGAGCGGCTGGAGGGCGCCGCGGCAGCCCGGGCAGCGCGGCCAGCGCCGCTCGCCCCCGCCGCCACCGCTCGCTTCCTTCCTTCCACCCGCTTCCCCCGCCCGGGCTGCGTTTCACACCTCTGCTCCAAAGTTCACCTTGTCCTCTTTCTCTTTCTTTCTCTCTTCCCCCTCCTCGCCCCCCTCCCGTTCTCTTTTAACAGCAGGAAAGAATTTCGTACACACCTCCAGCGAGCCCGGTACCAAATTACACTTCCTCGTCACCACTACATGTCCCAGTGCCTCGAGCGATCAGGATGGAGGAAGACGCGATCCGCCTGCCGGCGCACCTGCGTGAGTGTCCGCGCGGCGGCAGGGAGGGAGGCCGCGGCGCGGCGGGAGGGCGCAGCTTCAGCACGGGGCGGCAGCAGGGAGGCCCCCGCGCTTTGGCCATTTCTCTCTTCAATTTTCTGAGCTTTTCTTTTTTTAAATTAAAAAAAAAAAAAAAAAAGGAAATTACTCAGAAGTACAGCACAGACTTTCCCTGCCTCCTGGCTGTATGGCTTTGGCTTGTTTTCCCATGATGGGCAGAAGCACAGGGGTTTCGTTCTGAGGGGAAGCGTCACGGGCCCTATCCGCGCCTCAGGAATCGCTTGGCGCTGCCCTGCAGCGCAAGGAGTGACTTTCCCTGACCATGGCAAGTGGTTGCGCTGTGGGTATTTTTCAGATTGGTTGTGGGCCTTGGTGGTAAATTATGCTGGTGCCCAGGCTCTTTGCTGTGGAGCCTGAATGCCAACAGAGGCATACGGAGAGGCAAAGGAGGAAGAAGGAGCTCGGCTGCACACAAAAGGATGCTGCAAAGGAGGAAGGGCGCTTCACTGACGCTGAAACTAAAACTGGAGCTGAGGGCAAGGCCAGAGCCAGGCCTTTCCTTGCTGGGATGATTTAGTGCTCCAGAGAGGAATAGGAAAGGCCAAGGGCTGTTGGTCGATGGGAGGTGAGCTAGTGTGATGGAATGGGGATAAGGGTAGAATTTTCCCTTCTAGTAAAGGAAATTACTTTGGTGTATACTAGAATTTTAAGTGAACTTTCATCAGATGTTACATTCCTGTGCAACTTGTCATACAAATGTAGCCAGGGGCAAATGTAGTTCTGTGTGGTGCCATCTGACAAAGAGGTCTGTGATTTCAGAAGAGATCTGCGAGGCAGTCTTTCTGTCAAAAAATGACCACGTTTTATCATTAGGTTTCCTCCTTCCTGTCCTCAGCCGTCCTGCAGCCACACTCCTCTTTCTGGACGCGGACTCTTCTCCCAGCCTTGTTGCAATGCTCTGTTCCCTCCCTTGCTGGCCCATGACTGAAACTGCCCCAAGGTCACTCTCTGCCCGCAGGGCAGTCTGCGCAGTCCTGTTTTCTGCCTCATGCTCTCTCCTGCGCGTGCTGCCGCGCAGCCCAGGCTGCACCTTTGATGTGCTTCCGATGCAAACAGTAATCATTACCGAGTGGGGCTGCCACTGCCTTGATGGCCTGGAGCTCCCACAAGCTGCTTGCTGGTGCTCGTGGCTACTGGCCAGACCAGTGAGTACTTGCTGCCATGGTACATTTTTATGCTTCTGTCAAAACTTAGACTCACAGTCCAGCACACAAGCAATTTCTCTCTCCTCTGTGGGTTTCAACCCCAGGCACTCCCCCCACCATCACTTCAGTCAGTACTGAAGATATTTATCTTTCCTGTTACTTCTGCTGTGGGAACTACAGATGTCCTCCTCACATCTTAAGATCATTGCTGGTTTTCTGTTTACTTACTGCTTTCACAGCAGGGTATAACAGATGTACTAGATTGGATGGCAGAGACTCTTGATATGAAAAAGTGCGGGTCCCGTGTTACACTACCAGCTTCCCTCACACCAACTAGCCAGCATGCTAGACAAAGGATGAAGCTCATAAGGTTTCTTTCCAGTGAAAACGTTTTTTTGCAATGTTTTATAGGTGTGATTCAAACTTTTGCCCTGATTTTTGACTGGCAGCTAAGATTTGCAAGAAGGCTTCCCTCCCAGTAATATTTCCACACCAATCTGACTTGTTGTAGTGTAAAAACACAGAAGATTAATCATTACATATCTGTGGAATATTCTTCCATGGTCAGTGTCTCAGATTGTAAAACACTTGGAGCACGTTCACATAGCATTAGTAGTTCTAGTTCATGGTAGGGTAGTATTTGTAGCTCAGTATGTAATAATTATTCACCCAAGCATTGTCTCATTTAGAACCACTTTTTAAAGGATATAGATTCATAGCTAGGGCAGAGAGATCATTATGGATATCTAAAAACATCTCTGATACAGCTTAACTTACAGAACTTCACTAAGTTCTTTGTTTAAGCCTATTCCTGAGCTACAGCATGTTATGCAGAAAGATTCCTGCTCTTATAAAAAGACTTCAGTGATGGGGAATATATAAGGTAGCTAGATAGGTTCCTTAAATGCTTAATTATACTCCCTATTTGCCCTTCTTTTTTAAGTGCCCTATTTATAGTTTGAATTAGTCGAGCTTCAGTTTCCAACTATTAGATCTCATTATTGCCTTTCCTGCTAAATATTGTCAAAGACTACAGTTGATGAAAGGTGCTTTTGGATAAAGTTGCTTCTTAACCTTTTCTTGGCTAAGCTGTATAGGCAGAGCTGCTTCTTCCTGTCAGTCTTTCTGTTTAGGTTCCAGATTTCAAATTCTGTTTGTATCATCTACTGTGAACTGTTCCCACTTCAAATGTCTTAAAGTGAGGACAACAGAACGGGAGATAGTATTCCAGGAATGGTCTTCCTATTATCAAGTACAGAAATAAATACACACCTTTTTGATCTCATGTCATAAGGTTCAAGAGGTATGAATGTCAGATTCTGCAGTTTCTCCATGGACTCTCCTCCCCTCAGCTCCCCTTTCTGCCCTTCCCCACTCCCCTTTTTTATTTTTTTTTATTTTCTCTAAAGGTGTGTGTCGCAAAGAGAGCTTCAGGCCTAAGTCTGAATACCTTCAGAGTCAGGCAAAGGAGCTAAATCATAGTTCAGACTATGCAATTATGTACAAGCTTGGAGGTCTAGATCACGAAAACTTGAGGATTTTTAAATCTGAGATTTTGTTTGGCTCTGGCCTTATTTTGTTTTATTGATTAGGTGAAGTGTAATAGCCACTCTTAACTCTCACTCCAGTGCAAGGGGGAGATGTGGTAAGTTTTGGCAGTCACACACAGCGCTGATGGCCAAGCAGGCCTCCAGTCAGTCTCTGTTTCCGTGACGTTCTGGGGACATTTACCGAAACAAAAGCAGAATTTAGCCCCGAACCTTACTTTTCATTTCTGCTGACTCGCAAGTTCCAGAGCTACGCTAAAGGCAGATGTAACTGAAAGCAGTGGTTGGCCCAAGCCTTCTGGTGGCAATCAAATACAGAGGAAAAAGGTAGAACAAGAAACACATGTCCCTGATGAACATGAGTGGACTCTAGATGTATTTTTTTCTATTAGAAATGTCACTATTTCTCATGTTTAAGGTGATGATAGTGTCAGGACAATTAGTAGACAGTTGCCTTTGGTGTAATAAATCATTCCTCACTGTTTGATGGGCAAATGGGTCTGCACCATGCCAAACTGATTTAATCCAGAGACAGGTAAAAATTGGAAATGCAAGGATGAAGAGGTTGAGCTGCATATCACTCTTTGCTGCAAGCATACAGAGCACTCCTCCTTCTCTGTGGTCAGTATAGAGAGAACCTCCTCTTCCTGGCAGTGATGGGAAGACACTTTCGCCCTTCAGACACTTTCTTGTTTTAATCGACTACTTTGATCCCAGCCTGCCCTACTCCTGTAGTGTAGAATTGCAGTGTAATCAGTCTGGGATAGTTAAAGGTCTGGGATAGTGAGGGTCATTTTCTGATAATGCACACCTTTCTCTGGTATTGTACTTCTCTGTAAGGGACTTTTGCCCTGTCCTTATAAACATACTCAGCCCTGCTTTCCTAGTAACTAAGTATTGGGGTGTTGTAAATAAGTTATCAGCTGGAGAACGTGTTTTCCCCTGTTTTAGGTATGTAGGCTGAAAGCACCGTGATTTCAAGTTTGTTCCTTGTCCCTGGTGCGTAGCTCGCGGTAGCTCTGCAGCATGTGTGTGTGATCTCTGCTGCACTAACGTCAGGTAGGGTGTTCAGGAAGTTGAGGTGGTGGCAAAAGTTCAGGAGAAGCAAGTTCAGCTCTCACACAGGGCTTGGCTCTTGATGCCTTTTGTGACCTTGGATGATTTGACTTGGTTTCTCTGCTGTAAAATCAAAATAACAGGGATGTAAAGATTCTTAAATGTTGTAAGTTAATGACTACCCAAATGTTGTGATAATTAAGAATGCTGAAATAGTTGGAAGCCCAAAAGCTATTTGCATACCCGTTTTCTATGAGAAAATTTACTGCATACTCCTCCAGGAAGAAAGCAATCCTTTTTCTTTTCAACCTTTTTATCTGGCCTGGTACTATGTCACTAGTTACTTATTTGGTGCTTTGGCCAATAGCTTGTGGTAAAAAGTTCTTGGAATTGGATGGAGGGTACCACATTTAAGAAAGATGATTATGAGTACCTTCCTGTGCTATTAATATGCACTGGATCAGAGGGAAAAGATAGACAAGATGAAAATAAGGCATTTTGCTCCCTCTCCTACAACAACGACTGCAATTATGTGGTAAAGTCTCCATGATTTCCTTTCTTCTTGTTTGAACATAAAGGTTTGTCAGCAAGAGACACAGCGTGTCAGCCCTGGGAAGAGACGTGTTGCATGCTCTGGTGCATGATTCACCTGTGCCTTGCATGTTGCGGTCACTTTGTGCAGCCTGATTTTCATCTCCAAGGTCACCTTCCCTTGGGACTGTGTGTGTCTTGTGCAGGGAGATGGACACTATTTCACAAACAAGGATTTCACAGCTTCTACTGATAAAACTGTGAACAAGAGTTCATTTCTTCTTCTTACCTAATTTATTTGCCTTTAGTGTTAGTGACCTTCATATACCTGCAGCCCATTGTTGTCACAAGGCAAATTGTATGTACCTTTCGGTACACATCAGCCAGTTACTCTGGGCAACAACTAACTTTTCCTCCTGTTGCTTTTTTCTGAATTCCCAACAGTCTGCGCTGGTATTCGGAATAAAATGACGTGGTCTAGATGTTAATGCACCTCCATCACCTCACAAGGAAGGACTTTTGCCTGAGGAGTTTAGTGCTGTCGTCGTCTTGAATTTTTTGACTGCGGTCATACTTTTTTTTTTTGTTTTGTTTTGTTTTTTGTAGTGGTAGTGGAGAACGGTAAGAACTTACCTGTAAATTGTTCAGACCTGGTTGCACAGAACTAGTTAGATCACTTGCTTTATTTCAGTGTCTCTGGCCCCCTGTAGTAACTGTCTCTGCCACTCTTAGGAGGATGGAAATGAATTTAATTTTCTATGATATTTATATTAAAGGCTTTCACTTTTAGTTGGTGTTTTGTAGGCCACCTATGCCTGCCTGCCTATTTTTATCTGCATTTGGTAACAGTGGAGACCAATATAGTGGTTCTGCACTGGTTCTACATCTTTATGAGCTTGGCTCTGCTACTCTTTAGAAAGAGCCCCCCATGTAACCCTTAAGTTTGCACAGAACACTATGGTAGTGCAAGCTGTTGATGGGCCTGTACAACTGGGCAGGTTCCTTAAGGTAAGGCATATAGCAGAGCTGAAAGCAGTTCATGGTGTGTTTTGCTCCTGATCATACACTGTTGCTTATATGCATCATTTTGGTTTTAAGGGCAACTTTTCTCTTCTCTTCTCTTCTCTTCTCTTCTCTTCTCTTCTCTTCTCTTCTCTTCTCTTCTCTTCTCTTCTCTTCTCTTCTCTTCTCTTCTCTTCTCNCTTCTCTTCTCTTCTCTTCTCTTCTCTTCTCTTCTCTTCTCTTCTCTTCTCTTCTCTTCCTTCTCTTCCTTCTCTTCTTTTTTTTCTACTTTTTTTCTTCTTTTTTCTTCTTTTTTCTTCTTTTCTGTTTTTTTTAAGGAATGCAGGAAACAATTAAGAGAAGGAGGAGGAGTCAACAACACTGTCATGGTTGCTAAGGATCCTTTTTTTCCTGCATGCTGTCTATTAATTATGCGACTCCTTTTATTAATCCTTTGGTACCTGTTAATTATTCTACAATTTTGGCTAGCAGCTGGAAAAGCCACTTCCAAGCACTGAGCGTATTGTTATTTAGTTACTAGAATATTCAGTGCATTGAACTGCAAGTATGTAGTGAGAAGAGAAAAAAAAAAAAAAAAAAAAGCCCTTCACCCTAAGCCACATTTAGAGCAGTGAGCAATAAAAATATTTGCTTTGGAAGGATCTTTGTGGAACAAAACTGACTGACGCACATACAGGGAAAATAAAATAAAAGCTGCATAAGACAAAGGGAGTGTGAGAGATGGCCAGAATGTTAAATTAATGACTAAACTAATCTTAGTCCCACTGAAATGAGCGATTAAATTCCCACTGATTTTTAGCAGGATCTGCACTGGCCTCTTTCTCAGATGATTGTCTTCTTCCAGACCCTTCTTTGCTCTTTCTCTGACAGTGTGAACTCCTTGGCCTTTTTCCTCTCTCTTATTGTCCTTCATATACTTACCATTTCTTCTAAGCTCCTTTCTACTTTACACTTTGTTTTCTCTTTGGAAAGCTAATCCTTCTCTGAGCAAGCCCTATCCCATGAAAAGAGGAGACAAAAACAAATTAGAACAGTGGTGGTTGCTGTTGCCCAGTTGTACTACTCTTCTTCCACCATGGACTTTTCTGGCACGTTTAGTTTGGGAGCTATTGAGAGTATGGCTAATGTGTTCACCCTGTACAGGGGTGCCTACCATAGCATATTTCTTTTGTGGTCTAGAGACACAATTTGCAATTCATAATTTATTGAGAAGCTGGCTGTAGTGCCACATGCTAGCTATGCATCCTGTCACCCTTGGTGATTGATTTTGGTCAATGCAAGTGCCTGGCCCTGGCTCCTTTACAATTATACTTATGGATTACATCTAGTTGTTAGGTTAAGCAGATGGGAGACACTGGTTATCTCTACCCACCTCCTACCTGTTCTGGCCCTTTCCAAAGGCAGCCTGGAGTGTTCATTTGAGTTTAGGGTGTCTGCAGATTTTAGCAATTTGTGTGGGTGGTAGGGGTGTCTCGGATTCACTTGCCTTATGGCCGGCCATATAGATGAAACTATTCTAGTTGAGATAACTTCATGCAGAACATGTTAGCTTAGTTAGAGTAGAACATCATTGCTGATCCAATTGGGAAAAGCTGTGTTTTTAAATTAAAATGCTTTAAATTTTTCTACTCATGGTCTTTGCTCATCACTTAGCTCCTTCTTACAAGGTCTGACGCAGGACCCATTTAGTTCTCTTAGCCCTGATGTAAACAGTTGGTTTACATCCTAGGATTTACTTAATTTACAAACAGTTTTACTTAATTTACAAACAAAACAAATTTACTTAAATCCTAAATTTTTAAGCCCCTTACTGCTGTCTGGTCACTGTGGCAGAGGCATCCATATTGAATGTGAAAAATCTGTTGCAAAGGTTGACCTTGTGAACTGGTTTCTGCTCCTTGAGAGAGCATTTTTAAGAACAGTACTCTTTTTAATTTATTTATTTATCCCACTTACTCAATTGTTCTCCAGACCTGGTTAATGCTGTGGTTTCGGGGACTGACCATGAGATCCTTCCGTCCCAGCGGGAGCTTGCAAAGCAACGCGATGGTGGTTGAGGGAGAGACCTGTGTCCAGGGGCCCGGAGCACTTGCAGCACGGCGGTCTTGTTGGTACTCAGCCATCTCTTAACACTCCTGGAGAGCTCCACCCTGGAGAGGGTTTTCTGTCTTCAAAACAGACCCACCTCTGCTCAGAGGGGAAAGACAGCAATGTCACTTTAATGTGGGATTCAAGCCCATCCCTGGTGGAATTCCCCTGAAAAGTGTGTGGAGGAATAAGAAGTCAAAACAGCAGAACATATAAGGCATTGCTGGGTTTGAAGCATTTTTAGTTTTGTTTTGAAGGGACAAGATAGGTGAACCTTAAATTAGCTTGCTTTTCTTTTTGTATTCCCAAATGTATCTCTTTGAGTTTTTTTTTACAGTTGTGTTTTGGGTTGCATAGACTTCCACATTTTTTTAAGACATAAAATCACTGTAAAGAGTCCAAGATTAATTAAAAAAAATACAATTAAAGAAAATACAGAGGAGAAACTGTATGTAAGTCAGGACTAAGGAACTCAGCAATAACAAAGCATTGTGTGACGAGTGCCTTGCAGCAAAACATGAAAGTCTTGCAGAAAGCTCCGTGGAAACAATGTATCCTGCATGCAGTGTCCACTCCTGTTATTAAAAAAAAAAAAAAAAAAAAAAAAAAAAACAGATTTCAGCCACTGAAATATGAAGAGATGCCATTGTACAGCACTTGGAGGGGCCACATAATGTGAGAAGAAACTTATTGCTGTTTCAGGGTGCTGGGGTTTAATGCAATGGGCACAAACATGTGCACAGAGAGCAAGTATTATGTCTGTTTTGAGAAGCTGGGTGTCCCTTTTGCTAAGCTTCTGTGTCATCTCTCCCCAGTGCTGGTACCTGTTCTGACGTTTAACATGTAACATGATGGAATCTCCATTAGACAGAGAAGTTTTTAGAAGCATTTTACAATTCCCCATTTTGCAGTGGAAGGACTAAGTGATTTGTGAATTAATTGAAGTAAATATCGGCAATACAGAGTTGTCCACTTTTGCAGGCCCAGTTCAACACCTTATCTAAGAGCCTCCTCAGATCATTTCCTACACATGTTTATGGGGATGGAAACACTCTCTGCTTTGGGTGCTTGTGCAATATTATTCTTTTCTGGCCTAAAGATGTTTGAATGGGTCATGGCGGTGGTGGCAGGCGTGTGTGCAGTCCACACCTTTCTCTCTAGGTGTAGAATAGAAAAAGAGAATATCGGAAATACCTCTTGGCATTTCTGCCCATAAACAGGTGTTTGCAGCTCTGGTTCAGGTAGCTGGGCTTCTACGCTTACTTAAGGAAAAAGCTGTTTGTGCTTATAGTAGGCTGACGTGACCCACTCCTCATGTAAACTTTGCGTTGTACAGGACTAGCACATTGCTATTAATATAGCAGTGACCTGCATTTAAGAACTTAAAGAGTTACTCATACATTTAATAGAAATACAGCTTGTGGTGTTGCAAGTTAATAAACAGTCACCATTGATTAATCTGGGGAGTCACAGCATTAGGATACTCTTTCAGCACCACATCTCTACTTAGGAGGCTTTGCACCCTGGGAATAGCTGTGAGCATCCCGCCTCATTTACTGTGGGTGCCTGTCTGGTTTTGATCTCTGTATCCTTCTGTACCCCACCGAAAAAAAAATATCCACTGGCAGCAGGGCCAAGGTAGTTCTATGACAATTACAAGGGATGAGAAAATGAAGATGCTAAATTAAGCTGTGACAAGCTAAAATGAAAATAGCATCTCCAATGATTAACCATCCTATCCTTCCTGCCTTTAGAGTGGGGTGTGCTGCAGTCAGGGGATGTAGGATGTAGTGGTAAAATCCTGCGGTAAAATCCTCAGAATTACCCGGTGTAATGTTGCCTTGCAGACAGTGTCAGTCTTCCCATCTGAGGATTTACTGAGCAGCTCCTTGTAACTGCAGATTCCTTATCCAAGTCTCATAATTACTTGTAGTACCATGTGACACATGCTAGAAAAACAAAAACCTGTCTCCTTTGGGAAAACAGTATTCTAGCCGTTTTCTGCACAGCCTTTGCAGTGATGTGCAGAAGGGAGGAAGCCCCAGCGTGAGGTTTCTGCCTTCTGCCTAAAGGGACAAGGCAGTGGTTGCGCTGGCCTTCGGCGTGGGCCTCCCTGTGCACATGGTGAGGGTGGCGAGGGCAGCAGTGGAGTGGGAGACAGGAACTCGGCCGCGATGCTCTGAGGCCGTCCCGAGCGCAGCAAAGGCCTGGCCTGAGCCAGCCGTCCTCGCTGCTGGGGCAGGCAGCTCCTTGCCACAGGGATAAATTTAGCTAATGCCTTCTGGTGAGGATAAGCGCTAGGAACATGCACGGTCAAGAGGAAAATACTGTAGTGCTCTTTCTGGATAATGCACTCTTTCGGCCTCCTGGAGAAAAGGATTATTTTCCTAGCTTACATGTTGTCAGCGCTCTCTTTCTTACGGTTCTCTAGAAGCATTTTTTTGTGTTTCCCTCAGGTGTCTTAAAGGTTCTTGTTTGCAGAACAGACCTCCCGAAGGGGCTGTGACCTGGTCAGAGCACTGTTTTTTTTTTATTTTAAAACCACCAGCAGCAAAAAAAACAAAGAATATTTTTGAAGGGAAATTTCCTTTTTGGGTTTTTGTGTCTCTGAAAGAATTTCCGATGTAGGCAGACAGTAATTCCCAGCTACATGTTTCCTGATAAGGAAGCAGCTCCAATAAATGCAGCTATAAATAGCTACCTTTATATTTTCTAAAAATGTAGAGAGATTGTTTACTCTTTCTTTCAAACTGCTGAAAGAAAAGGGCAGGACAGGATCAGCATCTTAGGTTTGGCACCATTTCGCTCCCCAAATTCACAAATTAAGAGTTTAATCTGGATCTAGTTATGTTAACTCAAATTTTATTCTTTTAAGACTATACACAGAATTATATAAAGTTTAGAGGTCTGTTTATTTCTGCTCGTCTTTCTCACAAACTGCTGAAGAAAAAGAACCCCCTACTATTTTCTGTGATAAACATTTTAACTTGTATTTTGCCTTCCTCAGGAGTAAACGTTACTCCCTGTAAGCAGAATTCACAATCTTTTTGCTGTGTGCCTGCCCGTTTTAGTTCTTTGTTCTCTATATATAGTTTGTTACGGTGCTTTGTCATCTTAGAATTAGATAGTATGATCTTTCACGGCATTATTTTATGTTTACTGTGAATGTCCTCATAGAGATTCATAGTTAGACATTAAATATATACTAAATTGCTGGTACAATTCTTCGCTATTATTTTTTAAATATTCAGAATTGTCTTTATTGTCTTCCCCCTTTTTTCTGGTTCTTCACACATTTTTCATTTTGGGTCTCTGATTTTAGATTTCTCATGTTAGTCTTGCTTTTCATGGTTCTTTTTAATTCTTTTAACAGTACGAACAAGTAACTCTTTACTCGTACAAAAATTAGGAGATGAGTAAATCAGGTGCAATGGTTGTGTCAAAACTTTGTTTCATGTTGTATTTGAGGCCAGCTATGTCTGACTTTCAGGTTGTAATTGAAAACTTAAACGTGTCCACAGGGTTGAATGTTTTATAGGAGATGAGTCCACCTCCTAATCCCCCTTGATCAGCAGTTTGACCTCGGCATCAGGCTCAGTCCTGCAGCGAGGACGGCTTTGCTATGCTCACTTGTGCGCAGAAACGTCATGTGCGGCTGCTAAGGGACAAGATACCTATTCCAAAGTCCTGAAACACTTCTGCCAAACCACTTCTTCGTGACATTCAGTGCTGCAAGAGCCTCTTCCTCCTGCTGTGCTCCTCCTCCCTTGCTTTGGTTGTGGACTACTGCTGTGTTCCCGGGGCCCTTCCAGCCGTGAGCAGCAACTGTGACATGGGGGGAGCCCTGGGAAGGACAGGGTGCTATTCTTCCTAAGTCTCCCTCTCCTCCTCCTCCCCTTTTCTCTTCCCAGGGATTTCACAGCATCTCCTGACCTCCGGCCAAGCCCTCCCCGCCACGGTGCTCGGCGGCCGCGGGCCCCTCTGCCAGGAGGGCCCTGCTGCTTGCGCGCCAAGATGGCGCCGCCCGCGCCGAGCAGCTCGCGTGAGGGCGCAGCTGGGGGCAGGTCCCTCCGCACCCTTCTTCATCCTTCATCCAAGTGTCACCACGAGGCTGGGTGCCCCTCACCATGTCCTTGGGGAGCCTCTCCAGCACCTTGTCCGTGTGGAGCTCTGCAATTCCCTGGTGCTGTTTTACCCTCTCCCTCCTGTGCGCAAGGGCCGTAGGAGGTAGGTCTGTGGGTGCAGAGCTCACCGCACCTCCTCTGCTGCCCCACGCAACAGGCACAATTAATACAGTATTAATTAATTATGGGGAGCAGTCGCCGCTGCTGGCGCCGCTGGCACAAGAACCAAGGCTTCCAGCTTATGGAGTGACTGCTTTGATGCTGAGCTTTAAAGAACGTTTCCATTAACTCAAGCCAAAAGAGAAAGTCTGAGATATTTAAACCCTCCCTTCTTGCCGACTCTGGAGCTCAAAGTCCTGCCACCCTGGGCAGTAATAATAATAATCATCGTCACGATAAAGGAGGGTTCAGAAAGAACAGCTGTGGAGCTACCCTCATGCATAAAATCACACGAGATGAAAACATTTGTGGCGAACCAATATGGTCTGTCAAGCCAGTTTAATAGGTACTTGCAGTAAAAAAAAAAAAAAAAAAAAAAAAAAAAAAAAAGAGAGAGAGATATTCTGGGCCCACTGAAGTTAATAGGGGTTTTCTTACTGGCTTATTAGAGTGGCCAGGATTTTATCCAGAATGTGTGAGTATATACATGTGTGTAGGTTTATGCTGTGCTTCTACTTGTTTGGACCATAGTTGTGGGAAGAGAGCTGCAGGAGCGACCGAAGCTCTTTGGTCTTAGGCAATACTAAGAATTTCTCCCTTTCTACTTCCTCCTTTTGGGTAGTGCAGAAGGAAGTCACCATAGTGCTGCTGGTCCACAAACCAGTTACTCATTTCAGTTCTGCCGTTTGAGTGTGTCCTTGTGTATTTCCTAGTGGGGGAAATCTCCCTTTATGTATAAAAGTTCCTCCTTCCTATTCTCTCTTTCGTAGTGATTTCTTCCAAGCAATCTGTCTCCTTCAGTTTTTAGCCTTCTTGCTGACTTTCACTTCCTCCCATGCTTCAGTGAAGGCATTTTGTCAGAAAAACCCCTCTGTACACAGATACTTATTTGTTCCCCTTTTTTTTCTGGGTCATACTTCTTTTTATCTCACTTCCTTGGAAACTTCCTTAGTAGTCTTATTACCTCTGGACTTACAGCTGCATTTCTGTAGGTAGTCATTATTGCATTGCTGGGTGTATAATTGTGTAAGGCACCTTGATCTTTTTATTAGAGGTATTTCTTTTCAGTGTTCTTTAAATACCAGTAGGCAGTGGTGACACATATCATTATTGAATTTGTTTCATCACTTGTTTCATCACACTTCTGCAGCTCATTTGGTGGTTTTCACTTGTTGAAAATGAGCATAACCCAATTGTAGGAGTCGTTCTCTGGCTCCACTTTATGTTTTTCTTGGGACTCAATATGTAGAGTGCAGTGCAGTGGTGGAGATGGGGTCACATGCAGCAGAAGTTCAAAGTCAGTTTCAGTTTTGGAGCCCTAGAGATCAGCAGAGTACAAATACAGGGCTCTGGAATATGTACAATCCCGATCCACTTCATATTTATATCCTCTCTTAGTTTTAGCATCATGCAAAATAAAAAATAAGTGATGGGATTGGGAATGACAGCAAAGGTAATGATGTAGAAGAGTAGCTGTGTTTGTGATGGGCAGATCTAAAGCAGCTGGGTCATTAAAGGAGGCAGCATTTGCTGTTGGCCTCTTGCCACACCATTATCAGGATGCTCAATATGATAGCTGAATCTCAGAAAGTTTTGCATCTGATTCAGCTCAACAGAACAGCAAGAAGGAAATCCAGATGTCTTTTAAATTTGTTGAATATGCAATGCTGAGATGGAGTTCTTAATTATTACAATTTTCTTGGGAGAATGCTGAGAGAATCCAGGTATCTCGGAGTAAACCCAAGAACACAGCGTCTAGCACAGAGTGTTTCTGGTGCTCCATCATTCACAACAAAAACTTACATGCAAAAGAAACCCTTTACCTCAGAAAAGTTGTTTATTTCAAAGCTAAGCTGTTTTTTTAAGTCTGATATCGACCTGTCATGTACACATTTGTAAGTATTCAGATCCTGCAGAGAGAGGAAGCTAGCTCAAACAAGTACACATACAAAGAGTTTTTATGCACACATACACTCTTACTCTTCCTTCTTTTTCCTTTAAGCTAATAAACACGTTATAACCATTTATTTTAGGCACAGCTGTGAAAAAAAAATGTTATTAAAAAAAATCCAAAATATGGAAAATATGGTAGAAAATGCCTCTATCCTGAACACTCTCCCCTGTACTCTCTGGATGTTGTCTTCCCCAAACCTTAGCTGTGTAAGAGACACCAGAGTTACCCTGTATTTGAGTCTAGCTGGCTAGGTTTGGATTGGTCTTTCAGTTAGTATTTTACCAGTTCAAGTATACAAAATTGAAAGGGTTACATACGCTGTGAAATTCTAGATTAAATTAAAATTGTACAATTGTAAATGGGTTTCAATCGGCTGTATTTTGTACATTCTTGCTGAGTGCACTCCATGGGCCACTCCCTGAAGACTGTTAATGTGATGGTTAATCCACATATTGTCTTGGTATCATTTTGGGAACTGAAGCAATCAGAATGGTATAACCCAATATAAATAAAGATAATTCACAATCATAACTTAAATGACTTGGCCACCAATCTGTAGCATTTTTGCTATAACATTTTATAAGTCAATGCAGTAAAAACGCAATTGAAGTAGCAGAAAGCCTGTGTCTTAACAGCTCGAAATTACACACATGCTTTATATGGTTTGTCTATAGGAGTCTCAGGACAGCCGCAGTTTCATAGATTCTGACATTTGAGAAGGCCAGGAACAGTATTTTTTTCTGTATGAATAAAATGCCTAGCATCTCTTTACTGCTTGAAGTCACATTTAGCTACCAAATTAACTGCTCTCAATGCCACTTAGAACTGTGATGAAAGTATTTTTTTTCTTGTTGTAAGAATAGTTCCTAATTTTCTTTTCAGAAATAGCAACACTCAGCTCCTGGTGTTCATATGGGGCCATAGTACAAAGAAATTATCTAGAAAGTTGCTGTAGTTGTTCAACAAAAACAAACAAACAAAAAAACAATTATTGATGCAAGTAGTTTACAACATTTTAGCATGGATTTACACTGAAAACTGTCAATGTCCCTTGACTACAGAATTAAAGAAACTATTTGGCATCTTCCTGTAAAAAATCAAGAATAAGGATGTATCATTGCATGAAAGAAATCCTTGCAGGTTTGTGTTTTGAGGGGGCTGAAGTATAAATGGATCTTAAAAGGAACTGGATAAACCCATGAAGGAATAGGTCGTTTGGTCAGAACCAGAGCAGGGGTGTGGATGAACTATAATTCAGCATGAGAGAGGATCACGAAATTCTTTAGCCACAGACTAGCAGAGCCTGAGATAAACAGTATATTATAGGAAAAAATTGCCTTCTGCTTCTCTGTTTCCAGTACTTTTTCTTTATGCAGCCCCAATCCCAAGTCTCCCATATTTTCTAGTACAGCAGTCTTTATATTTTATCCATTTCTTAGCTATCTACAGTGACTTGATGGGTTGTGGATCTGAACATGATCATGGGAGTGTGGATGCCATCTGGGCAGATAACGTTTGCCGTATGCCTATGCGATGCCAGAGGACTCTTTTAGGTGATACCTAACTCATCAGCTAGAGGCAATGGATGAAAGTTAAGTGGGGAGATTTGCCTTTAAGCGGTTCTGACAAAAGTCTGCACAGCAGCTGACTGAATCACTGAATGTAATGCCAAGGGCAGCACTAGAAAAAAAAAGTGATGTAAATGAGCTGGCGAGGGAACAGGGCAGAGCTATCTGGTGGAGGAAGGAGTTGGAGGGAAAGGCGGGCAGCCACCTGCTGGATCTCTAGGTTCAAGGACCAGATCGCTCACATGAAGTGCTGGAAAAGTAGATTTTGAAGTAGAGACTGATGGGGAAAGGAGGAGATTTTCTAGGCTAAGGATGTTGCCTTCCACTTCATCTTGTTCACCCTCACATGCAAGTCTGTTTTTTCCAAGTACTGGTTTCTCCCACACACCCCAAAGGGTTGCTGTTGTTTTCCTATTGTCACCCAGTGCCTGTGCCCCTTAGATGGTCCTGTCTCATCCATAGAATGTGTAATATGAATTTCACTTCTGCTTCCTTTCCTGACCTACAGTTTGAAGTCCTGGGTGTAGCCATTAACAAAAAAAAAAAAAAAAAAAAAAAAAAAGAGATTATTTGGTATTGTTTGTGATTGGAACTGGTAAATTAAAAACTTACTGGAAGGCTGGCAGTGCTTCGGATCTGCATCCCCTTTGCTAAGGTGCTTCATAAAATGCTGCATGTTGTTATTCACTCTGGCTTGGATGTTCTTGGCTCTCTCCCACTTAATGATTCACAAGATGTCTGTGAGATTCATTTTTGTAAGTGCGGTTCCCCTCTTCCCTTAGCTTAGCCTCCCCTCCCTCCTCCTTTGCTTGCAAATCTTTACTGCAAAAGTTCATTAAATTAAAACCATAATGCGTGGAGGGCGCAGAGCACGCTCTCTGGGGTGCCATCCGAAGAGATCTGAGAGGAGCGCAGACTTTCTCCCTGATTTCCAAGGAGGCGATCCGAGGAATTGGGGAAGCTTTTCTCCCACAGTTCCCCCTCCTCTTGCCGTGCCTTTGCGGGGCAGCCCCAGCTCCGTACACGTACCCTGTGCCCCCGTCTATCTCTCTCTGTCATGAGGAGCAGGGAGGCGCTCGGCAGCACCTCTCCTCGTGCTGCGCTCAGCGAGGAGGTGCGAGCGCGGCGGGGTCCCCGCGCCCCCACGCCACGGCCGCGCCGAGGAGCCCGGCCTGCGAGGAGCCCGGCCTGCCAGCCGCCCTCGGGAGCCGGCGTGGCTCGCAGGGCTCGCATGCCAAAGCCTCTTCAAACAGCTCTGCTCAAAGGCATGAGCTGGGCTCGCTTCTGAGGGAAATTTCCTTTTTGGGGAAGTTGCTGCAAAGGAATTTCCTGTGTGGGCAGACAGAGCTTCCTGACTTGAAGGCTTCTTGGAAGGGAAACCGTTTCATAATGAAATGATAAATTAAAGACATACCAGCCTGGTTCGCTTCAAAACAGCTATTGAGAGTGCTCGGGCAGCACACCATTATCCTCCCGCGCAGAAGGAAAATAAATTGCATCCTGACAGGGGAGCAATATCCTTCCCCCCTCGCCTTCCTCGCTTGCCTCCCCCTGCCCTTGTGCCCTGCCGCTTGCTGCGCTCTCGGCCCCCTGTTGGAGCGGCTCTGCTGGGCCGGGGACGGCGCTGGCGGCGGGGCCGGAGCTTGGGGCGCGCTCGGCTGCGCCGGCCCCGGCTGCGAGGGCTCCCCGGGAGCGCCCTCAGTTCACATGTGCCCTCAGGAGCACATACGTGCACATACGAGTGGTTGCCCTCACACGTGAGCACTGCGGCAAGGAGAGCAGAGGTGCCTGTGGGGACGCAGTCTGTCCGTTTCTAGCCTTTTAAGGAAAAAGAAAGGACTCCAAATCAATGTATAAACACCTATATGTATGTGTGTGTGTGCGCGCGCGCTAACACATATGATTATATTTGTATCTCTGGTGATTTTCACATTCTCTTGGTTGCAGGCCTGTGCCTTGGTTTCAGATTCATGGAATAGGTAGTTGTGCAGGTATTCAAGAAACAGAGCTCCGATGTGAAATTGAGAAGCAATCTCATCAGTAATGATGTGTAATCATTCCTTTTATTGTACAGATAGGAAAAGTGGAAAGTCCAGAAAGTAGAACTTTGTTCAGCATGATTAGCTTACCCTACTGCATGCAGACCATGCATGACAACATTGTGGAGGACAAATCTGACGCTTGTGCCATGGCTGGGGCTGCCTTACAGCTGTCAGGAAAAAGGATACTGCTTCTTGAGTTGAAAGGAAGGATCTATCCTGAGAAGCCTGTGCCAGGGACATGCCAGCCTCTGAGAAAGAGTACCTGGGAGAAACAGCCTTCCAGTACACAGTACTAGACTCTTAAGTTCATTTAGTTGTATCACCAGGGCAGAATGGGTTGAAAACTACATGATTCAGAGCAGAAAGGTGTTTATTACCACTTGCATTTTGAATAACACTCTTTCTGGAACCAGTAAAAATTCTGTATGGAAATACTCTGAAGGCAACACTAAACATAGCTGCAAGTAGTGCTGGTTTTAAGAAGACAGTTTTTTAAATCAAGATACAGGTGACAGAAATAATTGACAGCAAAGAACAGCATGGAAATACTTGATTTATCTTAAATCTATTTTTAAATCACCTGGTAACTTTTACTTGTAGTGCTGTTGCCTGCAGAAATCAATTTTGAGCTGAGGATTGCCTCTAAGAAATGGCTTCCATGCCAGCCATGCCTATCCAACCTGAAAGGGATTAGAGACTAAATTATTAGCATTTGCTTAAAGTGGATGACATGGACATGATAGGGCCTTCTGTGAGGCCTTGTAGCAAACGTACTGTTGGTGCAAGCTTGTTATAGAGCTGTGAGCACCCAGAGGTATGCCAGGCAGTCCAACTATAGAGGCTGGGTAAACACTGGGTTCAAGACTTCTGTGCTGTCACCATCTTTTAGTAGCATTAAATTAATGATTAAAATCAACATACCACATACTGTTTGCATAAATTGCTCCTCTTTCTGCCCTTGATAATGTATTTTCTTCAGCTTAGCTCCACCTAAACAAATTTTGTTGCTGTTTTTTTTACTGCCTGCCCCATTCTTAGCGTAGAGTGATCTGCTCCTTTCTTTGTGTACTTGACAGAGCCCCAGACAGTTCTGTGATTTATCAGTCCTCCTTTTTCCCAAGTTAGAAACTCCAACTCTTTTGTCTTTCCCCCAAAGAACACAGAGCAAATTTCCATCAGATTTTTGAGGAAAAAAAAATCAACAGAATTACTTTTAATCTACTCAGAATTGAAATCTAGGTAATATCCTGCAAAGGCAGCAGCCATAAGCTACCCTAGGAGGAAATGCGAGTGGGAGCACAATTGTTAAGCTGCACGTAGGACAGAACGGTTCCACTAAGTTTTTTTATACATATATATAACAAAGGTTTTCATTGTTAATCAGATGCCACTCCAAGATCACTATTCAACTTAATGATACTGAGTTCCAGTAAAAGGCGGGTGGGAGGACACTTAATTTGTGCTGTTTTTTTCTTGCTTTAAACACACTCACTGTTTGTTCTTGGCATGATATCAAAAAAGTGCTAGAAGGAAACGAGGTAGAAAAAGGACACAAAAATCACAACTGCACAACTGATCTCTAAGATTATTGTTCAGATTTCCACATGGAAAGCCCAGAGATTCCTGGTAGATGCTCTTGCTGGATTGACCAAAGATGGAATTTTTTTACTTCACTCCTGGCAGTAGTGGATCCATAGGAATTTCTCTAACCTACAAAAAAATAGTAGTGATGGGAGTTCAGATAGTAGGTGGTTCTTCCTGTCACAGGAATAGCTGCTACAATGCAAGTTCTTTGAAGACAAAAGAAAGACTGGACAGATGAGGCTTCATCTTATCCCCTAAAGCCTTCACTCTCTCAAGTGACATCCTGGAGCCTTACCTTGAACTCAGTCCCTCTGCATAGCATGTACTGCAGCTTGACATGAGAATGAAAAACAAAATGGAGATGGCAAAGGGTTGCCATATGCCCCTGACTCCAGAAGAGTTAATTTTGTTCATTCTTGTCCCCTTGGATGGAGTTTCTATGACTTCCTTTGCAAGACAATTAAGTCTCACCCATAGGAGGCTGCTATTCAGCCTTCATTTTCCTTTGCTTATGGTAGGTTTCCATCTTCTGAATTACACTGGCTTGGGCCACTCTAAATCCCTGCTTTTATGCGTTTATACCAAATATTTGCAGACTTTTCACTCACTGTGCTGCCTGCTTCTCCTGCATGGAGTATATGCAGTACTTTTGAAAGCTCAGCGGATTCAGTGTCAGAAAAGCTGAGGATGGAATATGTGAGGAAAAGAATGCTTTCAGGTAGCCATTCTTTGGATTCTGCTACAACTCTGCCCTGCAGGCTGTGATGAGCACAACTGGTACTTTATCAAGTGAGATCTCACCCTGATCGCTTGAAATGCTTCCTTTTTCACCTCAGTGTAATTTACGATCACAGGTCCATTGCAGCAAGCAATGTTAACAGGAAAGAAATGTAAACACTCAGACTGTTTGACTTCCTTTCAGTATCTATATGTTTATGTTGAGGGAGTTATTCAATTAAGAATAAAACAAAACATTTGAAAGAATCTTGCAAGGGCCACACTTTGAGATAGGGTCATCTGGGATTCAGAGGGACAGAGAGTTGCATGTGCCTCAGTGCAAGCTGGTATGGTGCCTGGGCTGGCACGGTGACAGTATTTTAGCATAGCACCAGAGACAACTCTGCATGAGCTATGTTTGCTTCCCGTGAGAAAGTGGATTTGCCTGGAAGACCTCAAGGTTGAAAGTGAAAATCACGGACATGACTTTCCTCTCTTGCACAATACCTGTTTATTGGGTTTCAATTCCTATGCCTGACTATAAGAAAAGGTGCTTAACTCCTGAATTGCTGATGGAATATGTGATCTTCTCCAG
This sequence comes from Nothoprocta perdicaria, assembly GCF_003342845.1. Lineage (NCBI taxonomy): Eukaryota > Metazoa > Chordata > Aves > Tinamiformes > Tinamidae > Nothoprocta > Nothoprocta perdicaria. The sequence goes on from NW_020455622.1 coordinate 139,844, forward strand.
GAAATATCACTCTCAGTACTTGAATAGGCATTACTTGAGGGAAAGGGTGAAAGCAATGCAGTTCCCCCTGTTCCTCACTTGGCTAAAGCATGGGCGGCATAGTGCACTAGTCAGTGCACTAGCTTTTATAATAGTGAAGACCTGCATTAAAACTCAATGTAGGACACAGATAAAATGAAAACAGTCAACCTCTTCATAGTCTCCAGTAATTTGAAGTCTTTTTCGATATGAACCTTGAAAGTTTTTCCAGAGTAAGGGGAAACTTCCACAGTAAAGCAAGCAAAGGCTCATTGACATTAGGCTTACTCTTTTGGAAAGGCCTTTTTGGCGAATTAGGATTTGAAAAGGAAGTATCTAGCTTTTTCAGAGAACATCTACTCAGTTCAACAGCCAGGCAGTGGATCAGAATGGGAACAGTTTGGGCAGACCCATACTGAAGAACAGGCTCCAAAAGCATGTAGACAAAGAACTGGAATGTTTGAACCCAGTATCATATGAATTTCCCTTGTCCCTTTTACACATCAGAAATTTGACTCTGCTCAGACTAATGTGATCATGACTGTTTTAAATGCTTTTGGGGATGGACAAGTTTGCTTTTTTGAAGCAGGTGAAGGGAAACAATCTCTTCACTCTAATACTTATTGTTTGTATCTGAGAAAAACTATAAAAGACATGAAGTGATATTTTTCTTAGGGAAATTTCCTTTCTGAGGAAGTTAGTCATATAAAATAATTATTATTATTTTTAAATCCAGTGTTAGTTGAGGGAGTGCCCTGATTACACATTTCCTGGAAAAGGCAGTTGGTGACGTACCTTTGACTAATGAAAACTTGCCTGTTAGAAGTACTTCTTTTTGTTAACAGTTTAAAAAGGCAATAATATTTTAAAGGTACAGGTCTTAGCTATTTCCTAGTTCTGCTTTGCTTAACCTGTTGTCAGCAGGCCTGTTTATATTATTAGCAGCTACTGTTTCATGGCTTGTCTGGGAAATACTAGCATATTGCAATACTAAAAAAATAAAATAATCAAAGTCTTGCCATTATGTTGTCAATAATGATCCTTTGCAGCTTAATGCCACAATGTGTCAAAGAGGAAGAAAGAAGGGAAACACAAAGGAGATACAGTGAGTAAGTCAGGTTTCCCATGAAAATCAATGTGATCCCTTAAATAACAAGACAATCCTCGAAGAATCCTGTAGACCATACTTAGAGATTAAAGATAAACTTTTATGCCTGAATTAGAAATCCTAAAAATGAGAAAAGAGCTGTACTTCTGTGCAACTAATTCAGTCTTTTTAGCATGTGTTAAAAGCCCATGTCCAGAAAGTCTGATAGTTGGTGAGCCAGAATTTCTAAATAATGGCCTAGCTGTTGTGTCTATGCACAGAAGAGCATGACTTGCCATTGCAAATTTGTTCAACCCAAAATGACCTCCATGCCTTACTGGAAGTTAACATTAAAAAAAAATTCCTCTCCCTTCTACCAGAAGATATTTTTCAGTTTTCAAATCGTCATCGTGCAACATTTTGTTTTGAGTTTAACGCCAGCAAAATCAACATGACAGAATTATGCAAACAAGGAAATTTCCATGGGCTGAATTGCACAATTTCAAGAAAGAATCTGAGCTATTAAATAAACGTGAGAGCTGAGCCTAAGCGTTGAAGGGCTGTGCGCTCTCTGCAGCTGTTGGAGCGGAGAGAATAAATATGTCTTTCTTCTTCCCTGTTCATTGACTGAACACACAAGTGGGCATGAATAGTACCTAGCTAAGTATGTGTGTGCAGTGCCAAACCGCAGGAGTTTTTCTGAGGACTGGTGCATGAGATTTACCATTCAGTCAAAGGAGTAGCACTAAGGGGAAGATATTAGCAGTTGTTGCTAATGGTGATAAAGCTGTGGGATGAGACTCTAACATGTTCTGTAGTGAATTACATATTCTCTTCCATACTTCCATTGGATTCTGTGTGGTGACAGCTCGCTCTAGCATGTGATAAAAATTGCCAACTTCACCACAAAGATTTCTGAGAAAGATACAGCACAGACACCAACCCAACAACGATCTGCACTTCAGCTTCTGGCAACATGCTGGACATATATATTCTCACCTATAAATCTTAAGCTTGCCCACCTGACTATATCCCAAGTATATTCTCATAAATTAACTAGAGTCTGCTGCCTTTTACTGGCATTATCACTGTATAAACTCACACAGGACCCTGTCATACCTGTTATGCCCGTAAGAGCAGAATAACTTATTGCTGTCTCAGTACTGTAGCTTGCATTACTTCAAGGTGCTCTACTATGGCAGCAATGAGCCTTATGGAAATTAAGATAATTAAGTGATTAAGGTAAGTAAAAACTCAATACCAGCCTCTGACTTTGCATGAATGAAAACTGAAACTGTTACTGGCCATGAACAAATTGATGTGGGATATATAAGATTTTATAGCTACTGGAGGAACAAAATTTTAGAACAGCCGTCTGACAAGATCAGTGGCCCAAACAGCCACAGCACTTGATGGAGTTGATAGCTGTTTAAACAAAATTTATAACAGGAAAGATTCGATTTTGTGGGCCCTTCTGAAGGGTGATCCATATACAGGCCTCTTCTAAACCAACGTCTTGTGGCCTTAAAGCTTTGTGCATGCCTCACATGAGTGTGGAGTTCTCTGTGTGGTGTTCTGAGTCCAGATCTCTGAGGAAGCCCAAGATGATTGCAAAATCTGAGGTTTATTGACTTCTGAGGCGTGTTATTACATGCCTCAAAAGCTCTTGTCCTATATAGGCTATGGGGTACATTTGTGGAAGGGATTAGAGCTGAGACTGATAAGATGAAGGAGAGGTGAGATGAGCAAAAGAATTATGTGTGAATTTAGGAAATTATTGGATAGATGTTTTCTGTGAAAGCAAGGTCAGATGTGGATGCACATCTCTATAACATATATAATATTATATATATATATATGAGGATATATAATATACCTCAAGTCTGCTTTGTAGAAAAGGAAAAAACAAAATAGGGATCCAGTCATGTTATCTGCACAGGGCAAAACAGTGACATAATTGACATCCCATGATATGCAAATGTGTGTAAAAGCATATTATTCCAGCAAAAGGAGCTGATTTCTGAAGGCTTAGACAATGAATATGAATGAATTGATATGCTCTTATATTTTATTGGGCGGTAATCAACTAGTGAGACTCATCAGAAGAATGACGGATGTGGTTTCTTTATCTGACTGTCAAACAGAGTTTATGTGTCATTCATCACTTGCGTGAGTTTGCCCAAGGCTTGCGGTATTGGTAAAAGCTGTCCCATTTGTGTATGTAATGATCGACAGGTTATCAAGCCTGCAATCCTTTGCTCTCTGTGACACATTATTGTGTGTGATGCTGCTTACTTTCCCTACCTGTAAAAATGCCCTTTGCGAGGATAAACACACTAGTGCTTAGAAAATGTTTTGAAATCCTCTGATGAAAGGTACTTCTTATTGCTGTCTCCAGGGCATTAGCAGTAATTCTGTCTGAGGATGAGAGAGGAAAAGGGAACGCAGGTCAAAAGGCAATGACAATAAAGAAGTTTATCTAATAGAGGGGTTTGCCATTAGCATAAAAGAGCTGTGAGGATTTCAGGAAGGGTAAGTCAGTGCAGGAGCATTCCTTTCCACTGAGCAACATTAAGGGAGGCTGGAGCTCCTTGCTCTCTCATCTCACCCCATCTGTTTTTTCCAAAATCCATCCCTAGATGGACTTGGATGTCAAGTCCGTGTAATACAAGAGTGGCTCAAGAGAGTACAAAGAGAGTCAAATTTCCTCCAGGGAGAGAAGCAGTTTATTCTTCCCTCTTCTGTAGGTATCAGAATTTTGAATGCAGGTATTTTGTTATTGACAGCATACTACTTTTCCATATTCTGTCTCCAAAAGGCTCCTCAGAGCCTGTTTAAACTGAAAGAGATAATAGCTGCATTCTGGAGATGCTTTGGCTCAGTTGTGAGCAAGAGTACTTTTTGTTTTATTTTAATTGTAATGGTGGTGGTGGTGAATGCTGGGAATTTCAGAAAGGGTAGCTTTGACATTGTTTCCTTTGTGGGGTTTTGCTGCAGATTGCACTTAAAGCATGTAAAGCCCGATGCAGATTTCATATTTGCCATAGCATTTCTATAAAATGAAAGGCAATATATTCCAGTTCATTTTAAGAGGCACTGATTGACTGTGTTTGATGTAAAGGTAATTTCAATCTTTCTGATGTCATCTGTGCAAGAGAGAGCAAATGAACAGATCTGGAGCAGTGCAGAGCTTGTGTAAGAGGAAAGAAGGATTAAGTCTGTGTATTTGGAACCAGTACCAATTACTTCAGTTTTGTTTCTTTATGTTATTTGTGGTTTGTTATTTATGTTATTTGTGCTTTATGTTATTTGGCCTGAGTGAATTATACCAGCTATAGACTTTAAACTGTTTTCTTTCCAGGTGGATATAAAAATAACACCTAAAAGTTTAGATGGCTACTGAAAGAGAGTAGTTTACTTTGAAAAGCAAAGTTGCTCGATAGTGCTGCGGAGATTTCCTAAGTTTCACAACACTGACTGGACTAGGGTGGACAAAAAGTTGTTGGAATCTGGTGGCTGTCTGGTTGTTTTAAGTAAGGCTCAGCAGAATCAGACAATTAACAGCAAAAAAAAAAAAAATCCACCTTAGGTAAGTCATTCTAAGTGGAAGATACCAGTTTTTACAGTTCTGGTATCTTAAAGAGCCTTGGATAACAAAGAAAGCGGTGTTGTTGGGAGAACCAATGTTCATTTTGACATGAGACCCTCTAATGTTAAGGTCACAGGAAATTAAGAAGTTCAGTCTAGATTGTCAGGTAGAAGAAAGTATAAAGTTGGCAGCAGTGTAGTGCTTGCGCAGTGCTGCTCTTCATAAGCTCATGAAGGTTGGGGACCAAAACTCTGTAAGCCTTCCGTTTCATCATACTCCATATTTATTGTGAGATAGTTAATGTATAGAAACTAGAATTTCCTTTGCAGAGATAATAAAGAAGTTGGACAGGAAAATCTCAGTCTGCACCGGAGGAGTTGTTCCAAAGAGATGATCCTCTAATACAGATCCTTCAATTCAGCCTTTGTGAAAGATACTCACAAACCAAGCTCTGGTTGCAAATCTGAAGTTGCCTATTAAAAAGCTTTTTGTGACTCATCACATTGACTTCTGTCTTTTTGTTCCCCCAAACACATAGAAATTCAAATGTATTTCAGAGAAAGGTGTTTCTTATCCCAT
>NW_020455622.1:145182-207700 GCF_003342845.1 Nothoprocta perdicaria
TATTGGTTTAGGCTTTGTTCTGTCAGTACCTCACCAACTCCATTTCTCCAAACCCACAAGATGGCCTAGCAGGTAGTGTACAAAAACCCTGGAACTTGTAACAAAGATCCACTAACATCACTTTTTATTCCAGTGAGAAAGGGATGAGAAAGGTGAACAGACTGGCTTAGGGGACCATTAAGAGTGTTTGGGTTGAGTCCAAATCTTACTAGCAGTGCTCATAAATAAACACTTGATCGTGATTCAGTGGCTCCTGTTGAATGGGCTGATGGTTCTGTCCAGCCCTACGTCTTCACATGCAACTGTCCATGTGCAGTGAGCCCACATAACTAAACCAGCTGTAACGCAAAAGGAATTTAGAGTGAAATCAGTTCTCACACCTCAAGATGGTTTCTCCATGTTAGGATTCACCTGTGACTAATACAGGGCCATGTAAACTGACTCTTTTCTAGGCTACGTGACAAGCTTTTCAAGGCCTTACTGATCATGTGACTCTTAAGAGCTTCTACTCCGTGCTCCTCCACAGCACATACTTTCCTATAGATAGGAAAATGTCATGGAAAGTGGTAGGGAACACCTAGCAGAGTGATGCAGAGTCAGGGAATGGAGGGAAGCCAAGAAAAGCCCACTTGCCAGCCAAACAAATTAAAAAATTAGCACAATTAACACAAATGCAGCATTTTGTAAGTTCCCTACCCCGCATCTCTCTCACACACACACACACACACACACACACACACGTTTTCTTCATGGTCAGGACTTTAGTCAACAGTAAAACAGTAATAACAAAACATGTACAAGGAGTCCCAAGCATCAACTATCAAAATTCTCTTCAACACAGCAAGACACCCTTCAACCAGAAAAAAAAAAAATTAAGAGATTAAGCATCTTTTATGAATAAACTTCTTGATATGCCAAAGGCAATTTGACACTATTTTTGCAGGATTAAGGAGTTGAGAACCCTGACAACATGCTAGTTGTCTATACCTGGCATGAAGGCAATATTAAAGCCTTGGTAACGCTCCATGCCATCAACAAAATAACATTCACAGAAGGCAATTTGTTAACCTAGACTTGGGGAATTTGTGTTATGATGATCCTCTTCATTCCAAGATTCCCAAAATCTTGCTGAGAGTCTTTTCAAAACATTTAGCATTGCTCTGAGAAAGGTAATAATATTATTACCTTTGTCTGTTTTAGGAAAGGGGAAAATTAAGACTGCAAATTTCCCAGTTCTCTAAGGCAGGATAAAGTGGGGCCACTGCTCAATGCCAGCCCTGCCCTCCTGTTGCTCCCATGTGTACTCTGGCTTGTAGCACAAGTGCTTATTCCACTGTGCAAATGTTCAGACTGAGAAATTACTCTGTGTTAAAATTAATGTTAAGGGGGAAAGAGTTAATTTTACCAGAGTCATTTCCTTTATTGGCTGCTCTACAACTATATGAACACCAGCAAGATTTCAAGGGAGCAGTACAAAAACTAGAACATGGGATGGGAGTAGGCAGGAGTCGTATATTGTGTCAGTGCCACTTCAAACCAGCCTAGAGCATTCATAAAACTATGACCTGAGGTACAGTTAAACAACCAGTTTAAGGGCATGGTTACATGACTCTCATGGGCTTCCTGCACCCTCCTCTGTCTGGAGAGCTGGCACGCACAGGGAGTCACGGGGAGTGTTTTGGTGCTGCAGCTGAATTGGAGCCAGCCTAAGTACCTCAGCCCAGCCACGGTCACAGAGCCAGCTATCAATGTGCAAGATGCAGAATCCAGTAATCCTTGACTGTGTGCTATAAACCAGTGAAAAACATACTCCCTGCAGCCTGATAATAGTATTCAATCTGCTATGTAGTATTCAGTATTTAATAGTATTTAATAGTATTTAATCTATTTAAAATAAAAATACTTTTTACAGTTAATTTAGTCATGAAGCCTCTATTCTTCACAAGTAGAAGGAGCCAGGAGAACATGGTGCAAGGAAACAGTTTTCATATCAAACTTATTTCTTAGGAAAGTCTGATTTTCAGCTTTGGAAGGGTGTATGGGGCAGGGAAAAATCCTAGATACAAGCTGAAATTTTCCAAAGCTCTTTCAACTTTTGCCTTAGCCTATATCTCACAGGAAGCGCTGTCTGTGGTTCTTCAACCTCTCAGAAGATCCTCATATTAATTTCTCAGTTCCATGCACACAAGCACAAAGAAGAAAAAGAGTAAAGGAGTGAGACAGTGTTGGATATCATAAAAAAAACCCTGAATCTTTAGTATATCCTCCTCTTCCCCCACTCCTCCAAAATACTTTTAATCTAAAATCATGGAGGCTGAGATCATCTCAAAGAAAGTTAGAATAAACATGACTGGAAAAGGCCCCTCAGGAAGACATCTCAATCTCCTGCTGCTGAGTGATTGTAAAAGCCTTCCGCCTTGTCTCAGCAGCTGAATAGGTATCAATAAAGCACACAGCTCAGAAGAATGAGACAACTTCATTCTCTTAGAAGCATGATGGGGGATCAAAAGAAGTCAAGTGGCAATAAACTCTGTGTCAGCAATTTGCTTTGCTGTGTATCTGGCCAGCAGCTGCTCTCTTTTTTTTTTTTATGTGTATTGCAGGAAAAAAAAAGTGGCATTGCTTTATTCATGCAATGTCCTTGTTTCATTGTTTTATAATAACATTGGTTACTGCCTATATGAACAGTCCCTGTGTGTACGTGCAGGCATGCATCTGGGTGTGCATTTTTGACTCTGAATGTTCTGACTTTTGCTGCTAAAGATGAGCATAAAATGGCACTTCCCTCTGATCTGGATGAATACCGAGACACTATTCACCTAGTCAACACAGCAAATGGTCTCTGCTGCAAGCCGAAGGAAACTTATCTGAAAATCAGCCATTCAGATCCCTGATGTTGGTCACATAGTAACATCATCCAAACTTCTCTCGCTTAAAAGAAGGGCTAAGGCGACCCTTGTGCTTCAGATGCTGACGGTTTGGGCTTTTACTTTTGCATGAGTATAATGAAGGGGGCTGCACACTTCTTGTCCTAGGGGAGTTTAGGGCCACTTTTGGTTTGGGTGGAAGTTTGTGCCAGTTTTTAGGAAGTAGTGAATAGAGAGCTGAGGTGATTGCTTTGATCTTAGAGAGAAGAACTTACTGCCTCAGAGACATCCTACAAGGTTACTCCTCCATGGTGAAAGCCAGGTCTGGGAGACTATAATCATACATTTCTCCTGATCCTACAAAAGAGTGTCACCGTACTGCTGCACTGAGGTCAGGTCCTGCTGTGGGCAGAAGGGCAAGGAACCTGTGCAGGCTGCCTCCAGTGGCCCTGGAGCATTGCAGTTTGGGAAGACTCCCGTTTGTCACAATTCGGAGGGCATGTGAGGACCCATTTCCTCTCATCTGTCTCTCTACTCCTACCCTTTTTCTCCAGAACACACCCAAGACCTTGGCAAAATGCTGTTAGGAGCAGAGGGAAAAAAAAAAAAAAAAAGAATCAAAAACCGTAAGATTTTCCTCCTAGCAGATCTGCTTCCTGTTGTTTTTCTTAGGAGGGCACATTGGTCCTCACAGCCTGTAATCTCCTAGATGACTGCAGCCCACTCTGAGAGTGCTTCTCACAACGCAATCCTTGATCATAGCCCTGAGCACTGTTTAATTGCATCTCAGCTTTCTTTCCATCTCCCAATTCAGGGGACTGCTCTTAGAAATGGTTATGATTGTTAATAATAAGCTTTTACTACCAGTACTTAGCTTTAAACTCCAGGACGCTTGTTTTTCTGCAGCAAGAATGAGGCACAGAATGAGGTCACCCTGCCGATAACTCTTCTCACTTATTGATTGTCTGATGTTACATTTATTTGTGGCTGATAAATAAGTGGGAAGATTTCTGTTGTCATGTAGCTCTCAGCAGACCTCAGAGTCAACCAGCAGTTGTTTGTCAATAGGAAGGAGTGAGAGGGTTATCAGACTGAGCACCTAATACATCCATGTTCTCCATGTTTGTAGCTGGACATGACAGTTGTGGTCTTCAGGTCATTCAGTGTGCATGTGTGTTTGTGAGGGTTTTTCTGCTTTGTCAGCTGTTGGCGATTTGCAGAAATTTGTGGCTGTGTGCTGAGGTTCTCAAAGACGGATTGTGATCAAGTAGCCAGTTACCGTTCTGGCTGCATGCTACGTTTTACCTGTACTGTCTCCAGCTGCAGGCATCGCCATGCAGATTTCTGCTATTCCTCTTTCTTTCCCTGTACTTACTTGTAGATGGGTGTGTTTAAGAATGTATTTAAAATTCAATGCCTTTAATGTCTCACTGTCTGAGAATGGGGAGGAAGATAGGGAGCTGCCAATGAGGAAATAGTGTCTGTAAGCTAGAAGAATGGAAATAGTGAGAAGGCAGGAACATTTTGAGAGAGAAGTAATGGGGAAAACAAAATCTTATTGCAAACCTCAACGTTCCTAAAAGTCTTGGAACCACAAATGGAAACTAACCCCAGGTGCTCCCATATGTACAAATGATCTGTGTATCAAATTTCAAGTCCTCTATGGATTGTACAGTGCCCCAGACTGATTCTTCAAAATGCATAAGGGTAATGACTTTTACTGGATGGGGTGTAGTGCTGGCACTCTAAACATAACAAGTGGTCTGGTCCAGAGAGCAAAATATTCCAGGAAATGGTGCAATTGTATATTCAGAGAATAATAAAGAGTTCAGTCAAGCTTTCATGGCATTTTTAGAGGTCCAGGACAATAAGTAAACACTGAACTGACTAAATTCATTGTCCAATTGGCAGTCTGTGTGCTGAATTTATCTTTCAGGACAGTTCTCTGTCACACTGCCTTCCTTGGAAATGGGAAACATCTCTTGTAGTACCTGCTGTTTCAAATGCCTAATACTTCACCTTACTGCCCTCAATGACCCAGAATTTAAAAACCAAACTACGGTTATTGCTCCAACATGAAGAGAAGCTGAAGTCTAGGTACTCCACAGATACCAGCAGAGTCCATAACGTATACTTAGTGACTCACTAGAGAGACTTTGTCCACTTACAGCAAGTTTTTTGTTTGTTTGTTTCTGTGTTTGTTTTTCCAAAAACTTATCTTTGTTGTCAGTGATCTATGTTCTTGAGAGGGTAAAGAAGAAGCTTTGGCTCTGAACCTGCATGTTTTTTGACTGACTTGAAAGGATGTATGATATTAGACAGTAACATTTCTGTTGGTTGCATAGACACATATAATTTATTTTATCTCAGTCTCCCAGATATGCCAACAGCTTCCCGAGCTGCGTTATGAAGAACATAGCTGGCAGGTAGAGCAAAGTCCTCTGTACAGCACTGGTGAGACCACATATCTGCTATGTCCATCTCTGGACTCCCCAGTGCAAGAAAAGCTTGGAGATATTGGTGCAAGTTGAGCAAAGGGCCACAAAGATGATGGAGTGGAGCATCTTTCATGGGAGAGGCTGAAAGAGCTGAGATTGTTCCACTTAGAGAACAGAAGGCTCAGGATGGATCTTAGCAGTAGAAGTGCCAGATCTAAGCATTTTGTCTAATGGAAAGATGTAAGGAAGGCAGAGACAGACACTTCTCAGTTTTATATGCTGAATAAACAAGCATTGGGTACTAATTCAAGTAGGAAATTCAGTTTATACGTGAGAAAAACCTCTTGACCTTGAGAGTGATTCAGCACTGGAACCAGTTGCCTAGATTGGTTATTGAATCTCCATCTTTGCAGATATTCAAAACCCAACTGGACAATGTCCAGAGCAACCTCCTCTAGATGTCCTTGCTTTCAGCAAAGGAGTTGGGCTGTATGATCTAGAGAGATCCCTTCCAACCTCAGCAGTTCTCTGGGTCTTTCGTATATGCAGGCTGGTTAATCCTGAGAAAAGTTTACAGTAAGGAACTTCATATTACTAGTGATGATTATCTTTGTTTTACCGGGTGAGTAAAATAAAGCAAAAAGAGTTGAAATAGTAGAGGTGAGGCCTGAGTGGGACCGTAGTTGCAAACTGAGTTTCTTAAGAATCTGTCATCCTAAACAGTCACTGAATTATTTGAAATTCTGGTGTACAGAAGAAAATCTGCTCCCTTTATTTTCCTAATTCTCCAAAGCTCATTCAAAGTTCTGTTTATAAGGTGGGGGTAGTGTGCTCTAACTCTACTCTTGATGTCTAATAAAAATCATAGGAAGAAGTAGCTTCAAATTAAAACCTTATAGAATAATAGGTGACATTTACAGAGATAGTTAGAATCACAGAATAATTAAAGTTAGGAGGGACCTCAGTGATCTCCTGCTCAAAACAGGATCAGCTATGACACTGGACCAGGTTGCCCAGTACTTTTTCAAGATGAATCTTTAAACCCTGCACAGCCTATGTGGGCAGCCTGCCCCAGCACTTGACTGTCTTCATGGTGAAAAAGATTTTCCAGGATGAATCTGTTGTTTCAACTTTCTTTATGTGCCTGAAGGTACAAATAATGTTTTTTGGGGTACTGAGGAGTATCTTAGCATGACTGAACTCTTACTTACCTTTATTTCTAAGCATGAAAATGCTCCTGAAAATCTAATCCAGTGCCTACCACACTTTGGAAGCTTGAACCTGAAATCTCTTACCTTTCTGAAATTTTGTATCCTGTTATCCTGTATTCAGGGTTTATAGAGGCTTTGATTACAGGATAATTTGTCTGTGGAAATATAATAGAAGTAGTCATTTTTCAGAAAGTTGTATCCTAGGTCCTACCCTATTCACTTTACTAGCATTAGTAACAATGAGGTAAGATCAGAATGTGGGCCATAATTATGTGAAGTTTGCAAAATAAGAGCCTGAATTCCTTTCGTGTTTCCTAGTACATTTCTAGGAAATTGCATCAATAAAACGTTTTTTAAAAGCGAAGAAAAATTATGTGCAGAATCTTAAAAAAGTGTGTCTATGTACATCATACAGGTTTTATTTCTGATTAAGGTTTAAGGTAGCAGACCTCACAAGTCATCTCCAATAGTATTTCTTTTAATGTGTGACAGAGGCTAATTTGGCCACGCTAGTTACCCTGAACCATAACTGCTTTTTTCCCCCCCACTTCTATGTGGTGTTTGCTTTTGCTCTGTCCGTTTCTTGTTGTTCTTAAGAACAGATATTTGCCAAAACAAATGTATGTGAGTGATAAAAGCCTGAAGGAATGTCTGTTGGACCACAGGAAATTTCCTGTGCAGGAAGAGATCTTGGGAACTTCCTGTGGAGCAGAGCATTGTGGGGCTGTTGGCAGCAGTCCCTTTACCACAGCTGCAATTAACTAGAAGAGGGTGGAAAACAGTCAGTCAGCGCGGCCTTTTGCAGCCCTACGATTCAAGAGGGGAGTCTGAAGTACATGCTTAAAAAATACTACATGAGCAAACGTTAAATCAAAGTTGTGGCTTTGCAGATGATTGCTCTCATGAGCATAAACCAAGAAGTAAAACTGGTGCAGAATTACAGATCGTGTCTGCCTGTGCTTATGTGTCATGAGCCCACCTTATGTAGTCCTCATATGCTTGGTGTCAGCTTAGAGTTTGTCAATATTTGGTGCTGCTAGAAGGACAACTCTTCAAGCTGGACCCCCTATGCATGAGAAAGAAGGGTGCAGACATTCTGTACCACATTTTGTAGTCCAACAAAGCCTTGCAGGATTTATCAGATGTTGCTCATCAGCATACATTCTGCAGGAACCTTGTCCAGTGTCCATGCTGTCCCTGCACCATCCTTGAGGCTTCCCAATGAGTAATTCTCAAGTGAGTTTAAAATGCTGAGCGTGTCCCCTGTGTAGGATTAAAACTGCCTGGAGTCAGAAACTTCTGTTAACCTCCAGGTGTTCAGTGAGGAAGATCCCTATTTTTGGATCATCCCTATTTTTGCCTCTCTGGCAGATGTGCAACTCTTTCCCCATCTCTCTGAGATGAAACTTGCAGGACGCAGGGAAATTGCTCCTGGAGAGTGGAGTGAGGAAACAAAAGCAGAAGAATGTGGGATTCCTAACATAAAATGAACAGGGACAGCAGGATAATAGGAGGAAATGAACGTAGTTCAGAGGGCTGAAAGAGAAGGGGAGAGGAAGAGACACCAGACGCCCAGCTCTCACAGAAAGGGAAGTTAGGCAGTATGGAGACACATGTATTTTTCTTCAGATAGGTACATAGTGTGATTAGATCCTCAGAGAGGTAGACAAATGTGGAATTTCCAACAACCTAGTGAAAGCTAGATTAAGGCTCTTGGCTATTGCTACAGGTCAAACTACAGCTGACGCTGACAGCTGAAACTTCATTCCTATGAGCCAAGCTTTCTCTTCTTTTTCTTCTTCTCTTTTGTCTTACCAGCTGTGTGTGCAGTTTTCTTTTGTACCAAGGAACCCTTTGTTTGCTTACTAAGTGCTTCCCCGCAGGAAATTTCCTGTGATGGAAAACTCTGGGGAAACTTCCTGTCAGCCAAGATGCTGCCAGGGGCAGATAACAGAGGCACTGGAGCCCACAGACCGCAGCAGCTGAAGAGGCCCTTGTCACCTGGTGCTTTCTGACGGGGGGGGGAGGCTGGGTGGCAGGAAGTGCCAACTACTTTCTTAAGTGATCTGAGGCTGTAGGATGGGGGAACTGCTCTCTGGAAAACCCCTTGACTGCTGTTGACTGATGAAATCTTTGCTGAGGCTGGCCAATATGGTTTGATGTTGTTAACCCAAGTCTCCTGAAGGTCCTGGGTTCGTTTTTATTGTGGGGTACTCCTTGTGGGTCAACTAGGACAGCAGTTCTCAAGCTTTGAAGATGGCCTATAGTTAAACCATTCCAACTTGGGAAATGAGTGTGGTTCTCAAGCTTATAACCAGTGAAAGAAAAAGCCATTGCATTGCCTATCTTGTCAGAGACCTCTAATCCTCGCAGAAGAACCCCACCTTCTGAAAACATTGCCAATCGCCTAATAATTGTTTTCATGAAGAAAGTGTATTCTGCAACTGTGACATTTTTAAGTCTGTGGCCATCTCTGGCAATCTTTGGAGAACCTCTACTTATCATTTAAAGGGATTTTCTCTTATACAAAAAAAAGGTCCATTATACTGTTAATACTGTTAATAAGAATGCTGTTCTACCAGGCTTGGTGACATCCTAAGAACTGTGGTCTGCAAGGTCTAGTCAGCCCAAAGAGGACTATACAGCACTTACGTGGGACAGTTATGTCAGCTATCCATGCTGTTTGATGCATTTGTCTCTAACAGTGTCTTTTACAACTCCAGCCGCAATACTGCTAATTACAGATAATCCTTGAACCTCCTTTTTGTAGTACTCTCACCTCCTGTTGTGGTCAGTTACTGACTATGCAGGGTATAAATACTGCCTACACAGGGTTCATTGCCTGCTTTCATTGTTGTTGTTGTTGATTTATGTTGAATACCTACAGCAATTTTATGTCAAAAGATAGAAAAGAGAATTATCTTTCAATCATCTTGATGTGAACCTTCATGGTTTTCTTCAGAGCTTTGTCTGTCTGTTGAAATTCAGATCAAGATTCAATGAAATTAAACTAAAACGTCCTGAAGGAACCTTCCTTAGATATTCTAAGCTAGGAAAGACAGATGTTTTATGCTTATAGTGTTAAATGCAGCTTCATTTCAGAATATTTCAGAATATTTAAGGTTGGAAGGGACCTCTACAGATCATCTAGTCCAACCTTCCTGCTCAAGCAGGCACACCTAGAGCATGTAACAGGCACACCTAGAGCATGTGTATTTCAATACAACTTTCATTCTACCACCAATAATTGCTTCAGTTTGGTTAATGCAAAATGCATTGACTTGTCTCACAAACTTAGGCAGACTGGCCAGCTGGCCCAGCCGCTCAGTTGCTGAGATGGGTCAGTTGGCTCTCTTGTTTCTTGGCTGTCAGGTGAGCCCAAATTGCATATGGTGCTTCTCAACTGTGGTGCACACAGGGATCAGACGCTGCTTCAGGTAGAAATGGTCCCAGGCTCACATGTGGCCTGCGCATGTGGCTTTGGCTACATAGTATGCAGGAGCTTGAAGGCCTCCAGGAGTAATGACTAATTCCTGCAGTGCAGAGTGTTATGCATGTTCCCAGACACCTCCCATGGTAAGAACTTCTTTTTGTTTGACAGCTTTCCTACTTTTTAACTGGTGTGGCTGATATTTGCTTTGCCAGGACCAAGAACAGAATGTTAGTGTTAAATTCTCGAAGCTGTAGTGCTTTTGATTTTGAAACAGAGGCCGAAGGGAAGAGTGCGTCTCTCCTGCGCTCTCAATACCCCCTCTGCTGGGTCCTGCAGTTGAAGGAGAGATCTCCCTATTCACAGGCAGAAGTGAGGAGCCTGGGAGAGGAGATTGAGGGTTGGACTCTGGTGCAATGGGAAGAGAGAAGGATGGTAGGGATAGGGAGAAGAGGATGGTTTTTTTCATCCCTTGCTCTCGCAGATATCTGCATAACTTGCTGGCAAAAGGTGTCAGGGTTATAGCAGAGAGTCTCGTGCCCTACTGCTGCTGTTGGCTCCCAGAAGAGCTGATAGCTTTTTCCTGCTGCTGTCAGCATCTCTCCTAGTGAAAGGTCCGTAGGTTGGGTCCAAAAGTGCTAGCCCCGTTGCTGGCCCAGGTTTCATTATGATGCCATGGTGGAATTTCTGAGTTCTTTTTTTTTTTCCTTCATTGCTACTTGAAAAACAGGGGAAAAAATTACATGCAATGTATATATTATATTATCTGCTGCAGCTATTAAGATTGTAAAGGTGAGGAAATGTCAAAGTTAACATTGCCTGTGCATACATTGATTCTTTAATTACACAAGACCTGCAAACGCATTAACAAATGCATGGAGTCTAGTGAGGTGGGAACACCAGGTATTGCATGAATAAGTTTACTAAACACTGATAAAGAGGAAAAAGGATAAGCATACAGTCAGTAGAGAGGATAATTGCAGGAGAAAGCTATTAAGTCTGCAGGGATTCTTAGTCTGCTTACTGATATCTCAGCATGATTAGTGTTTTGCTTGTCCGTAACCGCATCAGCTTTTTAAGTACAGCAGGGCAGGAGTGGTTGTCTTGAAGAGCGTGGTAGTTTCTTCCTGGCTGCATTCAGTGCGCATCAGTTTCTTGGGTCGAAAGCTGTTTGTGCCAAATCATACTGGAGGCTTGTGGTTGAACTCAAGTCTTCCTGCTGCCTTGACGACTGTCCTCCTTGCTAGAAGCTCCTTTTTTTCACAGCAGTGCATAGACCTACTTTTCCTTCCATTCTTATTCAATATCCCTGTGGCAAGTAACTCATCTGTTTGCATGAGCAAGTAATAGTAGGAAAGTATTTATTATATTTTTAGCAGTCTGTAATATAATTTAGCAGATGGAAAAAACAAGGAGGAGAGCCAGCTTTCTGCAGACCACCAATATGTGCTTTGCAGGCTGGAGCTGGCGGGCTCTTGAACTAATTTAACAGAGACAGCCCGAAGGTTTCTAAACACACGCACATGGTATCAAGCTGGAAAGATACTTGTGAGAAGACCTGCAGTTAAAATCATTCAAAAAATAAAAGATCTGCCATTCCTGTAGCAGGCTTTGGGGGTAGAACCCCATTAGGTCATAAGATTCAGTTGTGAGATCTTCCTGGCATGATTTGGGCTGGTAGAGACAGCCTGTTGTGCTGTAGAGGTAATAAAACCTCTATAAACCTCACCATGTTCTTGGACAAACTAAGTTAACCGTTCTAAAGAAAGGCCAGGATAGAGCCCTGTATTGATAATTCAGAAAATGTAATTTAGTTTTAATAATTTGTGATGCTTAATAAAACACTATAAGGTGTTCTATTGTGTAAATATATAATATTTATATTATATGTAAATAAAGTCTTGGTAATAAATTCTTGGGAAAATGAAAGTTGAGTACAGATTATCTATTAAATATTTTCAGTAGAGGAAAATAAAACAGCTCAAGACTACAAAAAATGATCCAAATGGCAGATTAGTAAACTTAGATTTTGTGCTGTTAATTTGTAAATATAAATAGTGAAGTTTGGAAGTGAAGTCATTAATAGAAATTGTCTGCCAGTAAAATTTCTTGACATTAGTTTTTAAAGCAGATGTCACTGAAACAAAATTCTTCTAAAAAAGGTCAATACTATAACTTTTACTTTATTTCCAAAAATATTCTAAGTTGAAAAAAATGAGTCTTTAGCAATGGTTATTAAAAAGATTCTTGTGAGAGTTATGGCAGAAAACATGTTTCTCCCAAAACCTGACTTTTACAAAACACCAAGTGAACTTTGCAGTGCTTTAAAACCAAAGCAGCTGAGGGTGCTTTGGTTCCATTCAAATCAAACCATTTTGAATGTAAAAAAAAATATATTTCTAACTTTGAAACATTTTTTTTATTATTAATTTGCTGTGGATCTGATTTTGTGTATTAGGACAAAATTGATTTAAGGGGCTCACTAGTCTCCTTAGTGCCATGAACTCCTTTTTTTTCCCTCACCTTTTGTGGAGATGAAAATGCTGCCTTCTATCGCAAAATCTGTGATGTTATCTCATCAATGCTGTTCCATGAGCTAGGGTTTTGAGGAATATTCTAATAATGTACATCTTCTTAGTTCCACAAAGAGATTAAAGTTTAAACAAACTCACTGGACAAAAATATCATTCCTCTGCAGCATTCTTGCACTACCAAGCAAACTGGGCTCCTCATTTGTGGTAACAATTGAGACACTACAATTATGCAGAATAATAATGCAGGGATATCGGGTTAGATGATGAAGATCATTTGTTTTATATTGGGACAGCACCTCCTGGCCCCTGACATGGTTCAGGGCCTCATTGTGCTAGCTGCTGTTTTTAGTAAAATAGCTGTATCTCTGCAAATACTGCATCAGGCCCAGTGATTTATAGATACTAAGTATTCTAAAATGAGGCAAGGGCTTGCAGTGTTGCTAGGAGCTGTGGAAAGTTTCAGAATTACAGTGTAATGCTTCCCAGAAGGAGGAACCTGTGCTTCGAGAGACCCTCCTCGGTTAAAAATAGGCATTTTTAAAATCCACTAACACAGAGACAGATTTTTCAGCCCATTCTCTCCCTGGAAAGTAGTTATCCAATAAAGGCACACCACTAAAATCACTAGAGCTGCTTGTGTAAATAAAAGCACAGAAGAATAGGGGTTAAACTGTGCAACCCTCAGTGTTCCTGCTTATTACCTCAATGTCATATTTACGAAAATTGATGCACCGTAGTATTCATCTTCATTTCCACCAGTTATGGGGGTTGCTTTGCAATATTACATTTATTTCAGTTTTGACAAAAGAAGTATGAATATCACTTTCACTTTTGTTCAGAGTGCTTTCAGTTTCTGACTTTCAGATAGCTGACAAACGTGCTTTGGCTTACTGGGAATACAATTAGGGTGCTTTAAATTAAAAGTGGTAGGAAAACCCACAGCCATTTTGATTGAATTTGAAAGAAACCTATACAGAACATGAACAGTACAATTTTTTTTTAACATTGTGCAGATAAGACTAGAGTTACCTAAATATATTGACTCTTTACAAGAAATAAGAATAAATCAATAAGCAAGTAACGGAATGAATATTGGGATTAACTATAGATAACATTTTCCTAGGGTTTCTTTGACACACGGAGAAATATCTGGGAATGGATGAACTAGAGAAAGAAGGAAGAATAGGCCAATGAGAGAAAAAAAAGAATATATGCAAAGCCACTTGGGGAGAGTTATGCAAAGGACCTTATCAGGGTAGCCAAAAGGTTTCTCATTGTGCCTGCCAATTAGGAAGTGACAGCTATGGACATACTCAACTCCCTGTTCTTGAGAAGATGACGCTTTAGCCTGTGATGTTGGCAACCAAACCGTGAAAGCAGATTAAAAACTGTCTCTTTTTTATGTCTTTTTAAGAGGTTGGCAGAGCTACCGAATGAATCCTGGACAGGGCAAACACCCTTATGGCACTTGTTGTAGTACATTTCGTTGGCCATGCTAACCAAAGCTAAGACACTGTGGATGGTTTTAATAGACAGGTCTTCTGAAGAAGAGAAGTTTCAACTTTAATTGGTTTGTATTTATTAATTAATTACTAACTTTTCTATTTCATATGGATACTAGCAACCTAAAAGAGAAAAAAAAATCCAAACAAAACAAAAAGAAACTCCACTGGGTTTTGTGACAGGGGTGCAGAAATGGACTTCTTGAGGGCTTCATCGAAATTCTTGCACTGGTGTCCCTATATCCTGACTCCTGTTCTGAAGACAGAAGGGAAGAAGGAATACATCCTGTTGCCCCTATTCAGCCCACCTCAGTCCAGGATGCTGCTCTCATTTCTGTGTGGCCAATCTTTCCTAAGTTTATTCTAGAATTCCCAATATCTTTTTAACTCTTACGATTAGATTCCCTTCACCAATAAGCAAGCGGAATAGGAATACAAAGGACAGGAGAATCTAATCTTACACTGTGTTTTCCAAATAGTGAGATGTAGCAGGACTTGTGAAGTATTTTGATAAATACACAGAAGAAAGACATTATGTTCAAAATCAGTAACATAAACTCCTGATATTCTGGGAAGCTTTCCTCCTCTTTTGATGCCTTAGGCCCTTCTATTTAATGCTGCTGCTGAATAGTTAGATTTAATACTGATTTCCAAAGGAGATGCAGACATGCTTCTCAAGATTGAAGACAAATGTTTTCAAAACTTTAAGCAGGCATTGACTGGTCACTGGTTCAGTGTTCAGATAAATGGAATAATTTTCATGTGGGGATTTTTCAGAGCTGGGGTTTGGCTGTGGCCAAATTGTCTAGAGGCAGCCTGAGGGTATGGTAGATGAATGGGTTAGGCAAAGTATTATATTTTGGCTTGTGTGGGCACCCTGAAGAGGAGTCCAGTGTGTTAATGCCTGTTTACTCTAGTCTCTGCTTCCCAGGCTTGAAAGATAACTTTATGAGTACGGCTAGTTGAGCAAGAACGTAAAGACTGCAGACCCACAGTGTGATCTTTCTGCGTGTTAAAGCAGGACAGCATATAAAAATAGGATCATTTTATCTTTCTCTCCATGGCCCCACAGTGAGAGAGAGATTGATAAAGTCTTGGGTGGAAGAACAGGATTTCTGAAGGCCAGTGGAGTCAGCAGAAATGCATGTGCATCGGTGGAGCTGCGGGGGTGCAGGGGTGCAGCACTGAGCAGGGCTGCGGTACCGACCCGATGGGAGGCTCCTGAGAGAGTCATTCCTCAGGGAAGTACCTGGTGTTGGCGCCAGTGTTGAAGGCTCCTCTTATTGTGTGGAGGTCCAGCAAAAAGCCAAGCCAGGCCTTGCGAAAACATGAGTAGACCAAAGCAGAATGAGAACTAGAAAATTTGGTGCTGGGGATCTGTGCTTCCTCCATCCCAGTCAGGGTCACCGCTGCATCTGTTTCTCTGAACGGGAATATCTGGGGACTTCCCAATATTGCATCTCCAGATTAGCAGTTGCAGTAATTGCTGCAGAGATGCTGTTCAGTAACTAAAGGGAGGCAGTGCAGTGAGACCTGTTATGCACCCCATGCCTTTTCTTACAAGCAGAGACTCACTTGAAGGCTTGTGGCAGAAGAGGGAAAACAGGAATTCAGTGCTGTGATTTTTGTTGTTGTGTTCGATGCATGCTGCTCACTCCTTGTTTTCTTTCTGATAACACCAAGGTATATATATGCAAACAAAAGACTCCTCTTGCCAAATCAGCCTCCTTCTCCTTGATTCCGTCAGCAGAGTTGCATGAGCATGACTGTGACAGCACTAAATGAATAAGGGTGAGGTTGAGCTGACAAAAGAAATCTTCTGTTCACGCGGTGTGCACATCTCAGAGGTAATGAGAGGAAGAGGAAATTCAGAAAAAGTTCCAAACAAGGCATCAGCAAAACATATTGTTAAAAGTTAGTCCCCACAGTCACTTTTGAGAATTAATTTCAAATTACAGTCCTGTTTCAGGACCTAAAATTAGGTCAGATTGGAGTAGAGGCAATATGGGATTGGACCGACTTGGCCATTGCCTGTTCCAGCTACTTCAGATGAAAGGTTTCAGAAAAAAAAAAATGTTATATAACTAAGCAACCCACTGAGAAACCTTGTTTTTGAATTTCTGTTGTTTGGTTATCCAGATACCTGAAGAATAAGAGCTTTTTCTGAAATTGCATTCATGTCCTCAGAAACTATGTACAGCATCAAAATCTGGGGACTGTGTTTTCAGCGAGCAGGCAGAATTTGAGCCCATATGCTCCCTGTTTATTATCTGCCAGAGTGGTGTGAGACATACAGAGTCTGCAGGTTTTTTCAAGGCTTCACAGGAAAATTATTTGGCACTTTGCATTCCCTAAAGTCATTTTGTGTGAAATTGCTGAAGGAGACTTCTCCCCTCAGTTTGACAGTGTGCCCATATCTGCATTTCTGTACCATGCTGTCATTGCTAAGCCAGTTGACCCCAGTCATGTGAAAAAATAAATATCATGTTAATAAGCAGAACATTTCAAGGAAGTGGTTTTCCACTTGTAGCATGGAAAGAAAAGAAAGACCTGGAATGTCAACTGCTTTGCACTGGTAATGTGTATTGAACAAATCTATAAGCTATAGTTATATCCTTAATATAGAAATTATAAAAATGGCCATGAACAAAAGACAGGGCAACCTAAAAGCTTAGGAGATACCCTTTCTGCTAGTCATGGTTCAGCAACTTTCTTTCACCTTGCCTGTCATTTCTCTCCCTAACACATGTACACTTCAATCCTCAGCTGCGGTCGTTTGGAGCAGTGCAAGTCTGTTATAATCTGGATTTGACTCCTGTGTTCTTGTCATCAAGAACCTCCCCTACTTAAGCATTTCCAAAAATCACTCGTGTTTGTATTGTTGCCAAAAGCAGCTTTCATGGGTACTCAGCTTAGAACATAGCATCTCTGCTGATGTAGAGAAAGGATATCCAGGCAAGTGCTTCTTAGTAGAACAGAACACACTGGATCAAGGATAGCCAAGTTCAGACAAGTCTGGACACACAAAAAAGTACATCCAAGTTGTGATGTTTTTTATAAAAATATGTTCTCCCTTGTGCAAATTGTGAATCAGACTTCCCAAAAGAGCAGGAACTTGAGATTGTTTGGAAATTATGATCCAAAGAATGAAACTGAACTGGTTTGGGCTTTCTAAAACAAACGAATCTTGAAGTATTAGAAGAATAGGAGAGAAATTCCTGCTTTAGAGACACACTTCTGTTAGATTCTTGACTACAACATGATTGTTAATGTCTGAGCTTTTGTGAATACAGAGGGCATGTAAAGAGATGTATCTATAATATAATCTGGACCTCTGCATCAGATGAGATAGGTCATTTGAAAAGCATCCTCTACAGAGCTTGTTGAAATTTGCTAAAATAAGGGGAGGTACTCTTATGAAAAATTTAATTATACAAGTTGATGAGAAAATATTTCAACTGCATTTTAACACTGTTGACTCAGTAATGAGTGCATGGGGATTCCAGTAGTTTCATCTGGCTCCCTGGGGAACCTGCATTATATGCACATCATCATACTATTCACTTTGATTGTACATTTGATCTCTTTTCTGATTTCCTCTCCTGTTTGTTTGTATTGGCATGTCCAATAGTGACTCCTCCTTATTCCGTGTTTTAGGTCACTAGGCACAAATATAAGCCATGTAAAGAAGTTATCACAGAATGTTGACAAGTGATACCATTTTATTCTGTTGCAGTTGTGAAACTATGAAAAATAATCATGCTACCCACCAGCCTTTTGAAAAAGGAGTCTATATACATCTGGGCACCATGAATGGGATGCAGGAGGAATTTCTCCTCCCGTCCTGCTGCCTCTAATGCCCATCTCCACATGTTGGATCCCATGTTGCTCCCAAGGGCAGTTCTCGCTGTGTCGGAGGCTCTGGGACTCTCAACCCTAGCACATGATGCCCCTTTCAGGAGGCAGAGGACCCTTCTGCCCCCTGCAAATTTGATCATTGTACTCCAGTAGGTTACTGGGGATAGCAAGTGCTATAGCTATCTTCTGTGGGGAAAAAGAAGGGTGGAAAGATGGAAAGCACAAGATAATACCACTGATGTTGAAGTCGTTAGGTGTCTGCATTTGCACAATAGGTATTGAGTGTATTGAGAATTGTGATTCTATGATGGTATCAGTTGCTTACCCTTGCTAGGCATGCAGTTGCTCTCACAGCACCTTTACCTCTGCAAGAAACCTGAAAAGCAGGATGAGATGAAACATCCTTGTGAATTATCTCATCCTTTTGTTTTCCTTTTCATTCAAACCTTGATCCTCAACTGGAAACGTGTAGGCAAATTATCTGCCTGCATTGACATTACACTAATTTTTCCAGTCCTAGAAGCAAGTCTTTTTTCAGTGACATCACCAGGATTAAACTCAAACAATATGAGCCTGTGCATATTTCAGTAACATGACATGTTCTGAAACAATACTAGTTGCAGCATTTCCTCCCTTCTCTGTCACCACATCCAGCTGTTGTTCTTTTTGTAATTAGCTGCTCCTCCTCTCTTGGTTTTGTTGACCTGTTAGTGCAGTTGTGCTCTTCATCAGCCCAAGGAGCTGGTATGATGGAGACCAAAGCATCTTTGAAGGCAGATTACCTCTTTCCTCAAGATTGCAGCGCAGCCCCTCTGCCCATTGCATTGACAAATCAGAAGTGGTGTCCAGAGAAGAGTATTAAATCAACAGAACACTACATATCATTCAGTCTGTGACCTGGAAATAGCTTGTTTGAAGGCCAGAATATTGAGTGCTGATCATACAAGTGCCGAGATAGAAATCACAGAATCACACAGAATGGATGACGTTGGAAGGGACATCTAGAGATCATCTAGTCCAACCCCCCTACTCCAGCAGGGACACCCAGAGCACGGGGCACAGGGCTGCATCCAGGCGGGTTGTGAAGACCTGCAGAGGAGGAGACTCCAGAACCTCCCCGGGCAGCCTGTGCCAGGGCCCTGTCACTCTTACAGTGAAGAAGTTCTTCCTCACATGGAGATGAAACTCATAGAGATTAAATCATCGTCTTCATTCTCTACCCTTCATAGCAGAGCACAGGACTTCGTAATAGAAAGCACAGGATTCAAGCGAGACCCTAAA
The DNA here is from genome assembly GCF_003342845.1 of Nothoprocta perdicaria. NCBI lineage: Eukaryota > Metazoa > Chordata > Aves > Tinamiformes > Tinamidae > Nothoprocta > Nothoprocta perdicaria. The sequence goes on from NW_020455622.1 coordinate 164,304, forward strand.
GGCGTAGGGATGAAACTGAGGCAAGTATTTGTAAGATTTGAGGCAGCTAAAGAGAGAGCTGTACTGCAGTTAAGAGGTGAGACTGTGTCAGAGTTGGTGTATCAGGCATTTGTCAAAGCCATAGTATCCACAGACCTGAGCGTGAACTAGGCACCACAGTGCCAGGCAGGCAATGCTGAATGCACAGCTTATGCTGAAGGCCGTGCTGAGGTTTGTGCTGCAAGGAGCTTGGTGCCCAGGGGTAGCTGCAAGAGCTGCAGCTGTAATCCAGGCTGCAGCGTGCACACATCTTTGAGCAGCAGCCTTGTTCCCATCTGCCAAGATGCCAAAGAGGATCATGCCTACCATCCCAATTCATAATATTAGTGTTGACAATTCTGATTGTCCAGGCAGTATGTTCAAGTGGCCCCAGTAGAAGTAATGCCTCAGCTTCATCAGACATGAACTTCAGTGGGAGCAGTTCATTTTTCCAGCTTAATATGAGAAGTTGGTGGGTATGCTGACTAGCTTCAGAGCAAGCAGGAGTTAAACCCTGGAGAGGAAGCAATTCTCACATTGCAGCAAAGATAATCATGATAATTTATCATCTGATAATCAAAGAGCACACACTTAATTTGTTCTCATTATCAATGTATTTCAAGCACAAGTGCCTCCTTTCAAGAAGCCTTTCTACGCATGGTTTACACTGGAAGGATAGATAAAAAGGAGTCCTGTGCAAATGCAATGCAGTTACTTTTGCAGTGTGGATAATATGCTCTTGTGCAGTTTGGGGCTCATCTCGGGGGTCTCCAAATCCCTTTAGGTATGGAAAATGGCCCGCAGGATCTCCAGCTGTTGCTTTAAGCACCTGACCTTTCTCTAGGACAGCAGTGCCTTGGACAAATGACTGACAGCTAGTAAAAGCAGCAGGGATTTGGTTCATTAAAGAACCATCAAGAAATGAAGTTAAAAGTGCAGATTTTAACCATGTCACAACTCTGATTTGTAGCATCTTGAGAGTGGGAGATGTCTGCAGCATGCTAAGGAGTGGACTTTTCCCTCCAAAGCCCAAGATAACGGTTCAAATCTGAGCACAACATGCAGTCCTCTAGAGCTGTAATTTGCACCATTTCCCCCAGTTATTTAATATTTAATGTCACCTGGAGGCAGGTTTTTGCATAAAGCTCAGAAGAACGAGGATATTGATGGCTTAAAGCAGGCTTTTATAGCCTTCCTGGATTAGGAGTCTGAAGGAGAATGCCTGCAAAAACAGACACAGCAGTCCAAAAGTGAAATCAGTTGAAGCAGAGGTATGACATGTTTTTACCATGTGCTGGTGTTAAAATTTTCTCTGCACTGGTGTGCTTAATGCTCCGCACTGGTTTGCTTGACAGGCCAAGTGAACCATGGATCTGGCGGCCTGGATCTGGCTGCCTTGCCACAATCTGTTTTTACAGCAGCAGTGCACACGGAGCTGCAGCTTGACAGGTTTGGAGCTGCCATAGGACATCTTGCTATCCTAGTGGTGACTTTTGTGTAATCTGGCCTCCCATTCCCTGGAAACAGCCTGGAAAACATGCTCCTTGTGTATGCCCTTTTCCCCTCTCTCCTTCTCCCACAGTCACCGTTGAGTTAGGACATAAATTCCTAGTCAAAATTCCTTAAGGCGAAGGGACCTGACTTCATCAGGATATGAGAACAAAATCTCCATGTGAGAAGAAAGCAGCTTTTAAGCACAGGAGGATTACAGTGTCCGCCTGTGCACCGGTGGTAGTGTTTGCTGGTGTATGAAACTGAGATTTCAGAACTTTCTGCTTGACTCACCTCTACTGAGAGAACTTCTTGACCTCTCTTCCAAAACAGATCACCTCTTAAGTTTGCAGCCTGTAGAAGGAAGATGAAGGTGACCTAGCTGATGATAGGTTAAAGCGATAAATCACTGAAAGACCTATCTTAATTTTAGCAGGTGCATTCATTGTAACCTTTTTTATTTCTTTCTTTACATATTTCTTGATTGTGGAGTGGCTGCTGCAAAAAAAAAAAAAAAAAAGTGCTTTCAGTTCTAACACTGAAATTGCTGCTATATATCCTAAGCGTGGTAATGATCTCAGCACCCCTCTCCATTGTATAGCAATTAGGCAGCAAGCAAAAGACTAAAGCAAAAGCATGTGTAGGTCAAGATTACTAAGATTAATTTATTCCTAGTTACTTACAAATCATCAACAGCACAACCAGAGATCAAGGGCATGTTGTGTTAAAAAGAAAGAAACAGACAATCCATTCAGCCTTTTTTTTTTTTTTTTTTTTTTTTTTTGAGTTAAATTTGCAGCTGCCAGGGCACACCAAGTAAGTGGCACAAGATCTAGGAAGGGAATTCAGGTGTTAACTAAAGATACAAAGATGGACTGTATTTGTCCAGTTTTAAAGGGGAACAGAATATAGTTCCTGGATCCTGTTCATACCATATCTGATTCAGTGCATGGGCAGGTCTCCAGTGACTTTGTGCCTCGCATCTATAAAACAGATATAAAAATCTAATCTGCCTGTAGTTGAAAGCCACTCTGTAGTGCAAATATGCAGGTTTTATTAATAGTACTATTTCATAGTTGCAGCACTGGCAATTTTTAATATAAGAAAATTGTAAGGAATGTTTGTTAGGCGTGAATTTTGACGTAGATTAAGATAATTCAGTTTGAAACAATAAAGAGTTGCTGTGAAGTAAAATAAAGGCTTTATAAGCTCTCCGAGTCCTACCTGCAAAGCTGTTTGGCAGCTGGGTGCGTGGCACTAGCTGGCCCGGTCCATTGCCAGCGTAGAGCTAAAGCTGTTTGGGATATAGTTTTTGCACATACAAGGGAAAAAGCAACAGAATACATTTCTTTCAGCTCTTTTTGGAAAGGAGCAGTAGGAAAGCAAAGTCTGCTCCATGGAAAACAGCCAAAAATTGGTTGAGAAGGAGTCAGGAGTGGATTAAGACTATTAAGTGGGAGCAGATCCAAAGCAGCATTTCCCCATGCCCCATCCCCCAGGCAGCTGCTGGCGTTGCACAAGCTTCTCTCATACATATCCCCTGGTCACCTGCCCTCCGGAGCTGTTCCCACAGCGGGAGCAAGCGCGGGGCTCAGCGCGGAGCCGAGCCGCTCCATCCTGCGCGTGGGCTGCAGCGCTGCAATCCGTGGCCAGCGTGGGGCTGCCGCAGCCCGCTGCCTCGCTCCGTGCCCTTGGCCTTCTGCGAATGGGATGCTCGGGTGCAGAAAGCCAGCCTGCATCCTCCCCTGCAAGCAGCACTCGTGTCAGTCTTTGAGGAGGGATTTGCAAACAGGTCGAATGGAGGCTGGAACCATTCTGCAGGACTCCTGAAAGTTCCTGGACGTGGCTCATCGCACAAGTGCCTAGAAAACAGGCTGTTTTTTTCATCACTCTGTGGTTGCTAGCTTCTTTGGCTGTCCCTCTCTTCTTTCTAGGACTTAAAACCATGACCGCTTTAGGACAGGTATCAGCATCATTTGCAGGAAAGAGGAATGCATCTGGGATGAATTCTCCTTTCAGGCTGCAAACTGCCTATTGGCAGCGGGCAGATTGATCCTGCATTTCTGTGTTCTCTGAGACTGATCCCAAAAGAGGGCAACTCACAGCAGGATTAAGGCTCCCAACATTGGCTTTTTCTGCAAGCAAGGATGATGATACAGGTGGAAACAGAAAGGAGCAGGATATGGGTCAAATATGGATTTCAGTGACAAGCCCTGCAACATCGTGTGCCATGTGAAATGACTGGGGTTGTACTTGAGGCTTTGTGCTGACATCACTGACAGCTCTGAGGACTTCAGGAATTGCTCTGCATTGCTCAGGGACTTTTCTCACTGTTGTTTTGGGGAAGGGGAGTCTTAGACACAGCTGAGTAATTTTGTGCAAGAGAATTACTTCATTTATTAACCTTTTTCTGTGAAGAAAACATTTGCCTGTGGAGTGAGAAAGAATACATTTTGCTTGTTGAATTCTGTAGAGCTTGGCCTTTCCTCTCTCCTTTGCTAGATACATGGACTTCAGGTTTTACGCTCTTTTTTTCCTACCAGAGACTTCATCTGCCACCATTAATCAGCAAGCTATCTCAGGCTAGCAAGCTAATTTAGATTCCTGCTTGTGCATTTGATCAGCAAATGCAAACCATGTGTAATGTCAGCAGGTCAGGAGAGGTGATGGAACATGGGATTTTCACTTCAGTTCCAGAAAGGGCCATAGTTGCTTCCAGGAAGCTGAGCTTGGCACTGGGTGCAGGGAATTGAAAAGATTTATTTCCCCGTGTGAGAGCTCAGAGCTTGATCATTCTAATCAAGCATTTTCCAATCAATATGTTTCTTACGGGCTTTCCAAAGACTGCATTAGAAAAGCAATTTTATTTATTTCGTGACCCTGGAGCCCAAAGGGATTAGGGTGTGTCAGATTCACCGGGTCTCTGTGCAGACAGTGAGAAAAGAAGGGCTGGCCCATGGAGTGCAAAGCTGCCAAGAGCAGGAGGGCAGAAATCCTGCCCGGTCCTTCACAACAAGGTCTTTCATGGGTTGTTGTTGTTGTTGTTGTTGTTGTTTCTGTAGCACTTCTACATACACAGAAGCTCAGAGCACGCACCATACACCAAGCGTTATTCCTCTTCTTGATGTCTCCAATACCCTCTTCTACAGGCCTGCTGCAGAGACAAGCCAATTCTTTTTATTTCAGGTTACTCCTGAAAAAGCTCTTTTGCCCTCTGTTCATTCTGACAGCGCTGTGGGGAACTTCCCAGCTCTCTGCCATTATGATTACAGCTCGTTTTATATCTTTCTTAAGGACACTTGAGACCCATCTGAGTCTCTCTTGGACCATCACATGACTCCTCTGTTCCCTATTCAATTGCTTTTTCCCCCAAGGAAACGTGTAAAGAAGCATTTCCCTCTGTTGCAGTACATTTCCCTTGTACTGGTCTTTACTCACTTCCCAAAGAATTCTCTCTGGAGATTAGCCAGGATTACCATTGCCTGCTTTTCCTACCTTTGCTTATCTCTAGGCCTCTAAGCTGCAGACCCAGCTTTATGCTGCAGAAAGAGGCAATCTTGGTGGGTTGTGACACAAACCCTCCATCCTCTGCCTGCCTTCTTGTGACAGCCGGTGTGTGGACCACAAGTTCTGCAGGACTTCTCCTTGGGTGAGAGAGCCTGACGGTATCATAGCTAAAAGCGAAGGCCCTTTCAGTAAGAAGTTCAGCACTAGCATTAGGTTCCAGTCTCAGGACAACCTCAGCACCCAGTCTGTGTTTTAATTTGAAAGTCCCACCACACAAATGTCAGCACACTGGTTTGGAAGGTGCTGCTCTAACCCTTGCCGTGGAGCAGCACAGTGTGGTCTGCGCTCTTGGGTGCTGTTGGCTTCCCACACGCGGCGGGCCTGGGCCCCTGGCCTCCGGCAGCAACACAAGGACAACCAGGGAGACGCAGAGGGGGCACTGCAGGAGTACCGAGCCGTCACAGTTTGGAGCAACGGTGCAGCATTTTACACTTCGAAGTATTTCAGGTGTTAAGAGGCCAAGCCCCATGGCACCTCTGTGGATTTTAACAGCCTTGCTTTCTAAACCAAGAACTGAGATGGAAAGAAAGGATTTTTTAAAAGGTCTTTCTGGCAGAACCTGGGAGAAGGATCCCATGGATTCCTCCAGATTCTGTTGCCTCACAAAAAATTGGAGAGAAAAATGCATACTTATGCTCCCAGTACACAATGTGCTGCAACTACACCACTGTGCAGCACTGGCCATTAGGCCATACAGGTAACATGGAAGACAGCAAGTAATTAATAGCAAAAAGAAAAAAAAAAAGAAAAAAAAAGGCAAGCTTCTGGTCAAAAAGAGCTGGTTAATATCAGCCATTCGAGCCTTAAGATCTTTTCGAGCACCAGTTTCCCACTAAAGGCTCAACTGCAGTCCTGTAGTCAGAGCCGGCCTGCGTGGTGCTGCCACAGGGACGATGCATCGGCCCCTGGGTGATCAGAAACCAGCTGCCCATTTACCCACACTGGCCCCTGAGCTCTTTGCCCAACTGTGCTCAGCAGCGTTTGGCGTGGGAGTGAGCAGTGCTCTCGGCCCTCTGGAAAGGGTGGCTAAAGGAGAGGCCTTCCCGTACGCTTTCTCACCCCCTCAGCCTGCCCACAGGGCAGCCAGGCATCAGGATGGAAAGCCTGGCCGAAACGGAGCAAAAAGGTGCATGAAACCTCGCTGTGCTGTTTCCGTTGTGCCTGCTGCGCCACGGCTCTGTCCTCACGTGGGAACCTGCAGTGGCAGCTCTCGTTTGTGCTGTGCTTCGCACTTCACCCTGGACGTGCCTCTTCAGGCTGTTCCAAAATGAGTCAAGGTGAAACAGCCTACAGGGCTGCACACCTCACAGGCGTGTTTTAGCTGCGTCTGTTGCCTCCACTGTAGGGCAAAGGAGGGGATACGAAACTTGAGTGTGGTGTCAGGTTCAAGGCTGGTTCTGGCTCTATAGGAAACAGTTGAACAGTCTTGGGGGACCAACAAAACTGGTCTTCCAAAGACCAGTAATCTTGTGTTCGTGTGTGTGCACACATCTATGTATGTGCTTGGACATAATGTGCCCACATCTGTGTATGTGCTTGGACATAACTATGCGATGACACAGGCTACTCCAAGTTTAAAGTACCCCATCAACCCCTTTTGCTGTACTTATTCCATCAGTGCAGCAGTGTAAAGAACGAGAGAGTGGATTTCTTCTGCAGACCTGATGGTTATCAGCTTGTGCCCCAGGGCTTACAAATTGGTCCCTCTCAACCCTTATAACCTAGCTAGGGTAACAAGTGCTGTAAAGAAGCCTTCAGGTGAGGAATAAGGGAGCACAAGGAAAAGAGTATTAGGATACCCATGTTCCAGTCTGCGGCATTCAAAACATAAGCATGACCTGTGCTGCCCGTGTAATGGGTATGGAGCAATCAGATCATAAGCACTTCTATAACTTTTGCATTGTGCAATCCCGGAGCTGGCAAAAGGCAGACCAGGCAAAACACTGGACTCTCTGGGCCGTGTGATGGGCCAGTCTGTGAGGGCATGTGTGACTCTGGTTAACCTCCCTTCAGGTATTGATTCCATTAAGTTTTTGTTGTTGTTGTTTAAAGCTACGGAGATAAGGAGACCAAGGCTGGGCATGTTTGCCAAGTTCTGGCCAGCAGAGGAGCGGGGATGAGAACCAAGTCTGACCCCTGAGTCAAAATTCAGACCCAAACTCCTGGCCCTGCCGGCTGCTGAGGGGGTGGCCTGGGGGCAGCTGCTCCATGGGCACTCACAAACCTTCTTGGTCATGGCAGGCAAAGCTCCATCCTCCTTCTGCAACACGGCCCTCGTTCTCCTGCCTTATCCTGCCTAATATCTTTTTTAGCTAAAGGCAGTGCAGGGAGCTTCCATGAGAATAAAAGTCATTGAGATTAGGAAGAGACCTTCATCCTCCACATTGGCCATGCCAATACGGGAGATGGAGAAGGGAAAAATGTAAAATGCAGGATTCAAAAATAAATAAGCAGTGTTCAGTTTTCTTCTATGGAGAGTGTAGGAAGGTATTTTCGAGACCAACTGATAGTTGTGTACAGTCTGCTGTAAAACCCCTTTGCCTGCCGAACCAACCCTCTCATGCCCTTGCTTTCCCCAACCCAAGTGCTTCTTTTTAAGAAAAGACAAAGAAGGTGGTAAACAAGTTTAGTAAATGGAGTACTGTGAGTGGAAGAATTGCGTCTGAGTGGCGGTTTCTGCAGCGCTTTGAGCACCGCTGCTCTGCACCCCCGGAGCAGCCTCTGGTGCTGAACGGACTTGACCTCGCAGAGCAAACAGGCGGGCAGCACAGGGAGGCAGCACGGAAAGGGATTTTTTGGAGACTTCCCAGGAAAGCGGCTGGGTGGGGAGGGAGGGCAATGAGAGCAAGAGGCAAACCATGTGGGGAAAAGCAGTTAACCTATTTTGCAGCACTTCATGTGTTCAAAACATAGTGCAAGCGTGTAATTACGCTATCACCCTATGGGTGGAGGGATGTGGCTCATCCGCCCCCTCTTCTTACCGATAGCCAAGCCGAATTAGAAAGTGTGTGTGCTGATTCAGCGTCACAGGCGATAACCAGAAATCAGGTGGTCTTATGTCACACTGATTTTTGGCTTTTCCATCCTCCAGCCCCCCCATTTTCTGTGCAGACTCGCTGTCCCCTCTCACAAGCTTCGGGGATGCTGCGGAAATGCCACAAAGGTCCGATTCACACTGTGCAACATCGTGGCTGTCTCAGGGTTGCCAGCGCTGCTCTCATCACTTGGCCCAGTCTGGGTAGCTTATTTGGCTGTGCTGGGTCTAGCGCTGATTAGCCTAACCTTTGCTTAGATGTGGCACTTCTGCCTAAGTGGTAGAGAAGGCAAAACGACACTGTCACCAGTACATGGGAAATGATGATCTGTGTTTGTACAGGGAATGAGTTATTCATTATGGTGTTATCTATAAGGCATGCAGATCATGTGAAGTTAACACACAGCTCTGCCCATGTGGGCCTGATTTTCCCAGTGATGTTTGGTTTGTTTCTTGCCTCGTCTTGTGAAGTGCACATCTAAACTGCAGTTGGGTTTCCATACCTGTGGTGTTCCTCCTGGCTAATCCTTGTTTGTATGGCTTGGCAAAGGGGGAGGAGGATGGAGGCAAAAGTCACTCATGAGCATTTCGAGCACTCCTACGATTTTTTTTAAAACCCTTTTGTAAGTTATGGTGGGATTGCATCAGGTCTGAAATCTTTCTCCTTAACCAGTCATCACACCTACAGGCAAACTGAATGCTGACCAGCAGTGGCCTGAGGACTGGAGGGTGCCTCCTGCAGGAATAACTTTCTGTTCGGCAAAAGATGAACCTCACTCTGGCCTTTTAGATGATGGTTTGCATCTCTCAGAGCAGATCTACACCTCACCCCAGGCCCTCCAAAAAGAAGGGAGCTAAAGAAAGCACTGAGCAAAGTAATCAGCCTTTCATTCAATAGGAGGAAAGAGAATTTATGTTCTTTTCAAATAAATAAGTGCTACTTCTTCTTTCTCTGCGGCATGTAATACAATACAATGCTACAGAGGCAGTGAAAAGCTGGTGGAAATTCTTGCTGCTGCCACACGGACCTCCCTTCGTTCAGTCAGCTATGACCCTTTCTCAGGCTTGATCTCAGTTCCTTCCCTGACTCAGATCCAGTCCTGGGTACAGTTTTGGTTCTGGGACTTTCCAAAGCTGCTGCCTGGGAATCTGGCATAGCAGCAGACTGCAATTCACTGCATGTGACCTCTTGCTAAAACAGAAAAAAAGATGTTGGCTATCTGTAAAAAAAAAAAAAAAAAAAAAAAAAAAAAAAAAAGGGGGCAAAACAAAACACTACACATCTCCCAAGTTTCTTTTATTGCTTGGTAAGAGGAGGGTAATCAGATCTCATTGAATGGTGTGCCAGGAAGGAAATTTCTTCCCATGTGCAGCATGCAATCAGCCAGGTGCAATATGAGGAAGGGAGGTTCGTCTTCCTCTGAAGCATAAGATATTTGCCACTGCCAGAGGCTGTGTACCAGAGATCCGATCAGATATGGCAAATTTTATGTTCCTATGCACAGTGTGAAGCTTTCATTTCTACGCAACACATTGTAACAAGTCAAACAATGAGTCATCTCACAAGGGGGAAGAGGAAAGAAAGCTTTTATCTCCCTGTGGACAGCAGATAATCTGTCTACCTAGGTATAAACAGCTCTTCACCGCACTGTCTTCTCTCCGGGGGAAGGAAGCGATTTCAAATTTGTAAAACAGATATTGAATTATCGCACCTCCCTGGTCTCTGCCTGGGACCAGGAAAGGTTCACAGGCAAGAGATCTTCAGCTTTCCTAGTAACTCAGATGAGGCCATGACTACATGGTCTAGGCTGTGTGTGCACACCAGTGTATGCTGATAAAGCTGGCGGGGAGCAAGGGATTGCCACCTTTTCCATGGAGTCCCAGAAAATCATTCTCTGCAGTCCTCACCTGCCTAGAGGGAAGAATGGCCATGTGTCCCTTGCATTTGACTGTTTTTTTTAATTCTTCTTTATTCCTGTATAAGAGGCATGCAGGGAGAAAGCTCCTGTGTTCTGTCAGAAGATACTCACCCAGGATGGATGGGGCTGGGGACTTTGCCTCCTGTCTATGCCTCAGAAAGAGAAGCTGGGGAAAATGGGGAAAGTCCCATTTCACACTGGAGACTTGGAATGAAATAACAGCCCGAAAGCTTTTCTCAGGATGCAGAGGCAGTCCTTGTTTTCCAAAATGTCTCAGATGATAAACCAGAATGCCTTGTCAGCCTAAGTTAATGAAATATTTCACAGTCTGTTGTTCACACTAACCTTGCACTTAACATTCCCTTCCCACAGCTTGCCCTCAAATTCAGGGCCCATTGTGGAGTAGGGGCAAAAGGGGAATTTGTTGATGTTTTACCTGTTTTGTCTCAGCTCTGTAACACAAGGCTGGTCTCTCCCTGCAGGTCTGCAGCCCGTGTACTGGAGCCGGGACGATGTGGCACAGTGGCTCAGATGGGCGGAGAAGGAGTTTTCCTTGAGGCCCATTGAGAGCAACACCTTTGAGATGAATGGCAAGGCTCTGCTGCTTCTGACCAAAGAGGATTTTCGATACAGGTCTCCTCATTCAGGTGAGGATTACTTGTAGATGCTGTGGTTGAAAGAGAGGAAAAGAAGCAAATAAAATGGAGAAGGACTCATATTTGTTAGGGCAGATGGGGCAGTGGGGAGGGAAGCCAACCTTATACAAGGCAAGGTGGAAAAGGACGAGTTGGAGATAGAAATCCAGATTTTCTTAAGTTTTAGGCAGATTTGAATCTGAATCCAAGCACAAACATCTGTCTCCTTTCTAGTTAAAACTCCCCACAGAAGAGGAAGCTGCTCACACAGTGCTTTGTGACTTGCAGCTCTTTCCTGTAGAGGCTTATCTTTTTGCAGACCCAACTACAGCAGCAAGTTAATCAAGTGCTCCAGCCTCTTAAGAAGCCCCAACTAACATGCTGCTTCGCAGTCCGCTTGACTAGTGTGCTGCTAAAAGTGACTGCCCCACTCATCCTGTGGGAACCCTTCCTCTGCTCTACAGCCCCCATGGGCTTTACTTTTCCAGATTTTCTCAGGTGCTAGAGTCCAGCCCAAGGTGGGTGAATCAATCTGTGTATTGCCCAACTTACATCTCCATTTGTTCGCAAGGAAGATTTGGAAACATGTGTTGCCTGCCTGTATTTATAACACCTGCACTCTCTCTCCTTCAGCTGTACAGTCAGAATAAGTCTCTGCACCACTTTGTCAGGGGTGTTTAACTAAATATGAGCTATTGATTCTAAGTAAGAGTTGTGAGCTTTCCTTTCATGACCATACAAGGTACTCCTGTTAAATACAAAGGCAAGTAATTCAATCACTGTAGGTGATCAAAGAGTTTGGACCAAGCACTTGCAGAGTCGCTGTTAAAAGACTCCCGGCACAAGGTTTGCTAGGTGCAGAAATACAGCTGGTGCTGCATCCCTGCAGCCATCCCCCAGCAGAATCTGCTTCACAGACTGGCTTATGTTTACTATATACAAGGTTTATAAAAGCATGTGTTTCAAATCTGGGAGTAATTTTGCATGGTAGGAGATGCCGAACATTAATGTCTATCACCAATGTAATGCAGTAGCAAAAACTGATGCCTACAAACACCCTTTTTTGTTTAATTCTGACACTTCATTTTGAAGTATTTCATTACAAAGTTTGTCCTGCTTAAGGCAAAAGGAATACTGGAAGCAGGGAGGTAGGAAAGGACTGTGAAGGACAACTTTTTCTCTCTTATTTGCAACTCTGCTTATCACTACAGTGCCTTACCGTCTATGAGTTAGGCCCCTGCTCTTCCCTATGTGTGCTGTGAGAACGCTTGAAATGAGTAGAATGATGTGTGCAGGCTGGAGATAGAGCATTTCCAGAGAACTTTTGGCCTGCAAGTGCACATCTGAGGTGGCAAGCTATGCTCTTATTTACCAAAATTTGGGTTTAAATGATCAAACAAAAGGCCTTCTCCCTTTCATTTTCTCTATTTTCCTTCTCCAGGGATTCCTTACCAGTGAGAAGCCTTTTAGAGGATATCTCAATTAGTTCCTAAAACATTTAGGGGACTTTTGATAACAGGATACCATTTCCCGCAAATTAACTATATGTGACATTTAAGAAGAACTATGAAATAGTAGTTGCCATAGAAGTATTATGAAGTTTTTCAAAGCTATATCGTCGTAAAAGCTTCCTGTTTTCCACTGCTGGTTAAAACAGCAGAACTGCATCCACTCCCCCCAGTGGCTCTATCAATAAAGTGGGCTTGGAGTCCACAGCTGCTCTCCTGTTCAGGGCTGGCGAGGAAGGTGGGCAGAAGCAGGGAGGGAAAAAGACTTTTCCCTCCTTTGCTACTATCTCTGCATCCTTGTGGTGCATGACTGTAGCTGTTTCGGTAAGTTAAAAAAAAAAAAAAAAAAAAAAAAGACAGCTTCATGGATGTTTTCAGTAGTTTGTTGGGCCAAATCAAAGGAGGTACAAATTTGCTGCCTTATTGCTTGCAGTGTTACAGCACTAGTTATGATAATGCCACTAGTGCACTCAAAGATGCAAATTATGTGGTAAAATCACTTTTTAGCCTTTCATGTACTAAGCATGGAAAAGGTAACCAGGTTCTCGAGGCTTTGTTTTTAATTAGATTTTCAGGTATTGCAATCACCTTTTAAAAATGCCCTAAAGTCACCAGTGAGACAGGAAAAGCAGCCAAGGTAGTAAAAATAAAGGAAGCTGAACTATGGAAAGCAGAATGGCTTTAACTATTTCACACTAAGGCACTAAAATACTCCACAAATAGAACATTGGCAGTTTATAGAGACAAGCACCAAATGGCACACACAGCTTACGGTCTCACAGAAACAACTGCTAAGAGACCTCTCCACATGTGAGAAAACTCTCACAGAAAATTCAAGTTTCCTAGGTGAAACTTTGCTGAATTAGAAGTCCCTTTTCAGAGAATGTGCGAGTGGTTTGCTTTTCTGTATGCGAGCAGTGGTAAACAGAGGAGAGCAAGCAGCATTAAAAGTTGGAAGACTTCCCGCTTCATGTCCTACTCTTTCATTTTGAAGTGTGCAACCAACCCCATGGTCAGACAAAATATGTAAGTACCTACGTATTTCATGTGAATTTGCTAGAAGCAGGGCATCAGTACAAGGAGTAATGGGTAATAAGATACAAGATAAGGAATTAATCCATTGGTCTCCTTGATATTGCAGTGATGTTTTCCACTGATGAAGGATATGACAGTTTTGGTGCCAGGGAATAGGGGCAAACAAGAAACAGCCTGCTTGCAACTGTAAAAGAAACAAGCATCAGCCCGACACCCCTTGGATCAATTTGTACAGGAGCATGTCAGCTCGGTGCTATATGATTCTTTGCAGACATTTCAGTGAAAGTGTGATGAAGTAGCAACTAACAGACTGTGTTTGCCCAGCCAGAGCACCACCTCCACTACATCTTGTTCTTTAGTGTGCATGACATCCATGTGATAATATTGCCTATTGCAGTGATCTCCATACAGGTTCAATTATCTAGAAAAAAATAGCTTTGAGATCCCATTTGGTATTTTTCTTAAGTCTAACCCTGGACACCAGGAGTGAAGTAAATAAGTTCCTAAAGCAGCTACAGTAGCCAGTTATCTCCAGTTGTTGTCTTTCGTGGTAGTTAAATCGTGGTAGTTAATAATTCTAAGCATTTGATTCCATGTCGAAGTAACTTGTCAATGTGAGGGATCCTGCTCCTACGGATTTTGCTAGAATGGAGTATCAGAGGAGCACACTGCCACTGCCCAAGAAACCCTTGGGGCATGGCTATCACGTGGACAGGCATTCATTTCTGCAGCATCTTCTTTCTCCTCTCTCCTGCTAAAGCTTCAGTAATTAAAGAAGAGGACCAATATTGCTCCCAGCAACTCACTGTATAAGTGTGGGTTTTGCATTTAAGAATTTTATGTCCCAAAGTGTCTATATAAAAAAAAAGGAGCCGTGATAAAAGAAAGTGGGACATTGGACTAACTCTTAGTTGTAAAGATTTGGATGGAACCCTAGGATACTGAAAAGGCTGAAAAAGCTTGGTATGAAGGTAACAGAAGCAATTTCTTGCCATTTTCCCATTTTTACACATTTATACACAGGAATGTGACATGCAGCTTTTAAGAGCATCACAGAATGGTTGAGGTTGGAAGGAACCTCTAGAGATGACCTAGTCCAATCCCCCTGCTCCAGCAGGGACATCCAGAGCATGTGGCACAGGGTGACGTGTAGAGACAGGGTGATGTGTAGAGAACCCACGCGGGTTCTCTACAGAGAAGGAGACTCCACAACCTCCCTGGGCAGCCTGTGCCAGGGCTCTGTCACCCTCACAATAAAGAAGGTTCATATTCTCTTCATATGGAGATGAAACTTCCTGTATTTCAATTTATACCCTTTAACCTTTGTCCTATCACTGGCCACTGCTGAGAAGAGTTTGGCCCCATCTTCTTTACATTCTTCCCTCAGGTACTTACACATACTGATCAGATCCCTTTACAATCTTCTCTTCTCCAGGCTAAATAGGCCCAGCTCACTTAGTCTTTGCTCATCAGATAGATGCTCCAGTCTCTTAATCATCTTTTCTTTACTTTGCCTTTTTTTTTACCTTTCAGAGAGGAACCTTGTGAAACAGTGAAATACAGGATTTTACCGCAGGCATTTTTGGATCTGAAAATAGCACCCAGGAGCCATGAATTCATGCATCAGATGACTAAATGAGTCTTCTCAGCAGTATGTAGGTTTTCATTTCCTTTTTTCCTGCTGTTTGTCTTTCAGGTGATGTTCTGTATGAACTCCTTCAGCATATCCTGAAGCAGAGGAAAGCTCGTATGCTGTTCCCACCTTTCTTCCACCCTGGGAACTCTCTTCATGCTCAGCCAGAGGTCATATTACACCAGAATCATGATGAAGGTAACTGTCTTATTCTTATGGGAGCTATCATTAGAGAGGCAATTTGGGTATGGCTGTGAGGAATTATTCCAAATTTACTTAAACAAAGCTACACTCCTTCCTTCAACTCCATAGCTGTTAGAACAATCAGATGGTGCAGCAAGAGGACTGGCCATTCTCTGTTTGCCTTCTGTTATTTTGTCATGCTTCCAAGGCCCATTTAAAAGCTATACCAGATACAGATTTTTAAAAGTAACAAAATTTCTTATCGAGCCATTGTTTCACTTTTCTTTATTCCTCAATGTGTAGACACAGACTTCTGGTGCGCTGGAGAGGCAGTGAGATGCAGTTGCTTGCATGACAGGGGAAAGGCAGCCTCAGAGAGGAATATCTAACTCTTAAGTCGTTTCACTGATAATCTGTCATCACTTCAGGCCCAGAGTTGAAAGTCATCTTGTTGTTCAACTTTTCAGTTCAGTTGTGCAGTTCATTTTGAGAAGAGTTTTTCTCTGCTTGTTTGTTCTTTTAGACTTAAATATTTCTTACCAGAAATATTTTGTTAGGTTTTTAGTTAGCCCTTTAGTAGTGCCACAGGTGGTGAAGAAAGTGCAGAGATGTGTTTGTGCACTGTGGCTTTGATATTCTTCCATTCTTTGTAAGAGGAGACCAAAGTATTTTTCCTTCAGTGGAAAACGAAGGGTTTTTTAATTTTTTTTTTCATTTTGTTTAAGAAACATGCTGAAACATTTTTCTCTGGGAATAGAAAGATATGAAGCCTAAGGCTGTTAAAAGAACAGGTATTTACCATGGAAGTGGTTTTTTTTTTTCAATAAAACAAAACAACAAAAAAAGGATATTCTTTCTTTGTTTTTCAGTAAAGATGAGAACAGAACATTTAGAATATTGTCCTAGTCTCTGCTCATTGGAGAAAACTATCTCAAAATTCATCATGGGATCACAAGACAGGATTCGAGAGTACTGTCAGTCCTGTAAAGGGAGATCATACCCAGGCTGAACAAGCCAGAGTCAAAGGGCATGAGCAAAACTCTTAAGAGTAAGCCAAGAATAAGACAGCAGCAGGGAGGATAAAGATACTCTTAAGTACTCTCACACAAGTGTATAAATATTTCAAATTAGAAGAGGGTGCTGCAGGCCAGTATGAGCTTGAATTGGCAGAGCTGTGACAGAGAAAGTAGCATGGTATATTAAAATCGACACTTTGTGGAGGCCATTACAAAGGCTTCCATTTTTCCCCCCAAGCTTGGTGTTCACCCACAAGTATTCCCTTCCCAAATTCCAATAAAAGTGCTAGAAAACTTTCCCTCAAAGAGGATTGTGCAGGAATGTTGAGATAACCCTACATGTGCATCACTACCAATGACTGGCAGTCTTCAGCAATCTAGTCCAAACTCTGTCAGAGCACAGGAGGATTAAGGAACAGCTCTGATTTCTTCTTCACAATCATCTGCTCTGATAGTATGAATAGTACAGCTACAAATAGTACCTCTTCTTTTTCTTAGATAACTTAATTATCAAATTAATAATGACAAAAAATAGTTCTTGTTTTGCCACAAGAAAAGCTTCAAAATAAGCAGTCGGCAAAGATGACAGCTAGCCTGCTGCAGACTCAGAAAACTTCCATTCCAAGAATTTATAGGCAGGTGAATTTATTTATTTATGTACTTTGACATTCTTTCTTCTTCCTGTTTCACATCATCACTTTAGAGAAACTAGCATGGTAAAGTTTACTATTTGCCCTCAAGAGAATTCAACTTAATAAAATAGAAGAATGAATGTGAGAGGGAGAACTTAACCCCACCTAACTCACAAGTGTAACAGAGGAGTCATTTTTTTTTTCTGTGGCACAGTTTTGAGTGCTAGAACTTCACAGGTGGGTTTTTTTTAATTCTTCCTTATACCATTGATCTTCTTCCATTTCCCTTTTCTGGCTCATTTGTCCATTTCTTAGTATATGGTCCCACTTTTGAATGCTTTCATTTTAAGTTAGTCAATCCAAAAGAGATGGGATGAACAGTTACATCTGGTGGCATTTACTTGCTTAAGCAAAGTGAATTTGACTGTTTCAAATCAGCTGGCAATGGATAAGGATATCTCCAAGATAGATGGATGAGCAATGGAGGCTGAATTATCCTACATGTCCAGTGGTTCTTCTTACTCAGCACTGAGTCATTTGATGGGATGCCATATCGGAAGCTTACTCTGTAGTTCCCAACACTTCTTTTATGGTTAAGCAGAGTGCCAATCTTTGGGATTAGCACTGCTCTGATGTGATTGCTCACTCCCAAGGGTGAAAGCAACCCCACCCATCCCCATATGGGCCAGATAGGTCAGCAGTTTTCCTGAACACTTTCCCTTTCACAGATTTCCCTTCAAGAAATGAATGTTGGTCACTTAGAATGAAGAGCCAGACTGATGAGTGCATATATTCCTGAAGGAAGTGATATACCATATGTTCTCAATTTACTGTAATCCAGTGTCCCATGGAATTAATCTGATGAGGATTTTATTCCATTCAGAACCATTCATGGCAGTGGAACAGCTGGAACTAAATTTAAATAGTATATGGTACACAGTGCCTTAGGCCTTGGGGTGAGGGAGATTTTTGGATAGATATTTGAAAGAGTCACTCGAAGAAAAAGATCGTGGAGGGAAGTAACCTTTGGTGTGCATCCATTTTTGGTTCTTCATCTTGTTGCTTACAAAAGGGCTCCATAATGCCTGTTCCCTCTGTATGGACTTCTCTTGATTCAGAATCACCATTGATTGAGAGCAGAAAGATAGGTGTGCTTCTCTTTGGAGCTATTCAGAGCCAACTAATGGGTACAGGCAGTTTGGAGAAAGCACAGCAAGGCCTAAATTGGACAAAAGAAAAGTCCCTGTAGTATTCTAGTGTGCACTTAAAGGCCAAGAATGAGCATGCTGCATTTGAACGGACAGTGATAGTATTGGATGGTCTGTAGAAGGTAGGATCTTCAGCCGAACTAGGGTATAGGTATGAATTTTTCCCACTTTCTTTCAATTCTAGCAAAGAAAGGAAACTTGAAAAAAGGACTGCCACGAAGGTGCAGCTGTAGATTAATCCTTCTTCTGTGATCATCTGGGCCATTATGTATTAGCTGGCCATATTGCATCTGAAGCCATTTGGGTTTAAACTAGAATAATATGTGGCACTGGAGTTTCATTTTCTCCAAATATTTCATTGTGAGTACCTCAAAAAGGTCTGCAAATTCATTTTTGTCTGGGACCACCAGTGTGTGCAGTATGTATTCCAGAGTCATGTATTTTCTGCCCAAACATTCAAGTTTTCCTGGCAGCCTTTAACTTCCTTGTATAGACAAGTAGCCTGTTGGGTAGATGTTTCATCACTGCCTGGCACTGCATTTTCTTAGGACTGCAGCGTTACCTTTTCATAGGTAGTGCTGATCCCTCTCTTGCTGTCTGCATGGATTCCAGGACAGGCTGTGAGCCTGTCTGCCTCAACAGGATCTTCAAAGTATATCACTACCTTGACAGAGAGCAAGAGATTTTTTTTTCATTAGGAGGATCAGAGGAAAATGAGCAAACAGGCAGCCACAAATAGGCAGCTACTTGTTTCAGTTGTTGACATGTACCCAAAAGTTTCCTTCTCTTATCACCGATGGCTTTCAACCAACAGCATTGAAATTTAATCTTTATTTTCTAGATAAAAAATATTAGTCATTGCTACTGGTGGTAGTTTCCTCTTTGTTAGTAATTCTCCCAGTCAAAAATGATGATCTTTGCTTTCCTGAAAGTTTACACTGTTTGTATTAAACAGATCTGGAGCCATGATTTGATCTTCTTCTATCTCTTAAGATCATGGCCAGAGAAACAAGTCCATGCAAAAGTGATACTACAAGTCCTGCTGCTGAAGAAATGTGTTTATGTAGGACAACCCATCAATAGGCAGCTCAGACTGAAAGCAAAATGTAATATTCTTGTGAAGATGTTACTTGCTCTTACAGTCAAGACTGTATGTAGAATTTAGCTAGTCTTCCACAAAATGCTTCCTACCACTGGGTTTTGCTAGATAGTCTGGATATCAGGGTAAGTTCCTCTCTGGTTTTCACCAATTTCTAGCATCTAGAACTCTCTGCCAAGTATTCACTTGATTTTCACTTTACTTTACTAGAGATCTCCGCCCTCTACCTTACCATGTTCATTGTGGTACAGTAACAAGAATCATACATACAGAGACACGAGTGGCAGAGGATATGTTATGAAGCACTTGCAAAGAAACAAAACTAGTATATCTAGATCAGACCTTACTTTCCTCATGTGTGTACCAGTCAACTGCTCAAAACAGAATTTCTCTTACCGCATTTTCCCCCGAACTATCATTATATGGTGGCAGAGGAAGGTTTGTTTTCCAGGTACTGATTTCCTTCTGCATAGTAATAAATATTTCCGTATATCTAGCATTTTTTCAAAGGATCTGTAAGTCACACAAACAAAAGCATTTCCAAGCTGACACCAATACCCAGGTAGTCCAGCTATCAGTCTTTATTCAGAGTGCCTTTTGAAAAGTTAGGTCCAACAGATTTATCACGACAGAGACAAATTGTATCTTTCATATTTTCTTCATAGATACCTTTGTCCAGAGGCCTTCAAGACCATCCACAGAAGCAGTCCACCACAATCCCCCAACCATTGAACTATTGCACCGTTCTAGATCACCTGTCACCAACAATCACCGTCCGTCACCAGATCCCGATCAGCGGCCACTGAAGTCCCCTATGGACAACACTATCCGTCGCCTCTCTCCTGCTGACAGGGTGCCAGGGACAAGGCATCAGCAGGAGAACAACCACCAAGAGCCCTATCCTCTCTCAGTGTCCCCAATAGAAAACAACCACTGTCCACCTCCTTCTGAAATGCTCCAAAAGCCTTCCAGCCCTCGTCAGGAGAACACCAGGGTCATCCAGCTGATGCCCAGTCCTATCATGCATCCTTTGATACTGAATCCCAGGCACTCCGATTTCAAACCATCAAGGTTGTCTGATGATGGGCTGCACAGGGAGGTAAAGCCAATCAACCTGTCCCACCGGGAAGAGTTAGCTTATATGAACCACATCATGGTGTCTGTCTCCCCTCCTGAGGATCATACAATGCCAATTGGAAGAATAGCAGGTAGGTGACACTCTCGACATTGAGGTTGAAGCTCCTCATTCATAACTTACCATGCCATATATTAATAATTTCTCATTTCCTTTTGCCACTCTGTGACCTCAGATTTACTGGCATTTTGCAAGTTTCATCACATCTGTGGTTTAGACAGTTAAGTAGAATTAAACGTGTTTCACGACAGGTAAGCAAAGATGTAGAGAGACCTCCTTATGACCACAGAGTGTGTAATTGGGATTGAACAACTTGTGACCTCACACTCAGTACCTTTCTACCCATTAGATATCCATTTGTTTTCTCAAGATTTTTAATTTCCGAAGTCTCCAAACTACCCCTGCAAGGTATGTCCAAGTGTCCTATTCACACTGGTGTCCGGTCCTATGGAAAGAAGAGCACTTTCTGCAAAGGCCTTTGAGAAAATGCAGTGGCAAACCCTTAATTATGATGATGGCATGATTAGTGAGATCTCACCTCAGAGACCTACTTTGTAGGCCCTCCTGTGCTTCTCACCACTAGGACTGTCCCTTTTTACGGAAACAAGGTTGCCTTTGTCCCACGCAAACCACAGACCTTGTCTCACTTTTGTTATCGTAAATAACTGACATCATAACAGCTGAATCAGGAAGCTGAGGTTACAGAAAATCTATTTTGTACTTGAAAGGGAACTGTAAATAGATTGGGAGTGGGAAAGGGAGAATCCAACCACTTCAGAAATATGCTGAAAGCCCCAATAAACAGTTTCTTTTCCGAGTCAAAACACCCAAAACATTCAATACATTCATGTCAGCAGCAAACTTAAATGGTACTCACTTTGTGTGGGGTATCGCACATCCACAACCATGAATTTTAAAACACCTTATTTGTGTCCTTATGTGCTTTACGTTTGCTACAGATGGAGTGCTGCCTCAGTTTTCATGAGGAAGATCTGTTTTCTTAAGACTTAACACCTTATGTTCAAAATGGACATTTCTTAACCACCTAGTCAAAACAGTAATTGCAACAATGGCTGTGATTTTTTTTACCTAATAGAGAGATTAATCTTGTAGCATTTTCATCTGAACAACATTTGTCTTTTCCCTTTGTTTTTATTGCCCAAACTAATCTTAGCAAATTGAGAAATACACTTAGTGTTATGGCAGGGAATACCTTGAATGGTTGCACCGCTGGAGATTCCCTTTCCTTAAAGTACTATAGAAAGATTAGAGGTTCTTATTTTTTAGGGAGGGAGCGTTCTCTAAAAATGAAGCCTAAACCAGAAAGAATAGAAAAAATATGTATTTGTTTTTAATTTTAAATCCAGGAGTTTCCCTACATAACTGGGAATCTTTGGTTTCAGTATACATTGTATAGTGTGTCCAGTGACACCAGCTGTGTAATAGTACCCATACATCAGTCTGTCCTCGTTTGTTTGTAGGACAACAGTGCCCAAGCCTAAATTTGTTTGGGCATAACATAATTGCTTGGTAGATACATGTAGCCATTTAAAGTGTTCTATAGAGGCTAAAGTTGCAGGCTTATAAGCCTCATTTGCAGTCCAGTGCTTAGTCCCACCAGTGCCATTTCAAAGATCATTTTATGCTATGCTAAAAATCCTGAGGCCTACACATACAATCAGTTCAAATGAGGGCAGTACTTCATGGACCAGTTTGGGGCAGTTAGGTAGCTCACAATTGCTAGCTAGATAAGTACTAAATTTGCCAGCCTACTTCCATCAGTACCCCATGTCCTTTAACTGTAAAAACAAACAAGCCCCATTTGCTGTACAGGCGCAAACTAACGCTATTCTAGTTGGATTCTAGAAGCTTCACAACTGCAGCCAAGAGGACTTATAGCCTATTTAAAGGTGACAAAACCCAGATTAGGTCAAAACCAGCTCATATTTCAAATGTAAAGTCCTGTATCTGTGCTGTTGCATTCAGTGGCAGCAAGCACACTTAGGCCTTCTAGAAGGAAAGCATTTCTACAAACTTCCCCATACCTCACACACACATACACAGAATCACACAGAATGGTTGTGGTTGGAAGGGAGCTCCAGAGATGATCTAGTCCAACCCCTCTGCTCAAGCAGGGACACCCAGAGCATGGTGGTGTCCAGGCAGGTTTGGAAGCCCTGCAGAGAAGGAGACTCCACAACCTCCTTGGGCAGCCTGTGCCAGGGCTCTGTCACCCTCACAATAAAGGTTCATATTAGCTTCATATGGAGATGAAACTTCCTGTATTTCAATTTATACCCTTTAACCTTTGTCCTGTCACTGACCACCATTGAAAAGAGTTTGGTCCCATCTTCTTTACATTCTCCCCTTAGATGCTATAATTAATAATAATTAAAAATTATAATTAATTTAAAAAAAAAAAAAAAAAGCTTTTTAAAAATCACTGTTAGTACTTCCATTTTATGGATGAAGACAACTGATCGGTAAAGTAATGAAAACCTTACCAGTAGTCCAATGGTAGACCTAAATCTTTATCTATTAACAGTCGTGAGAAGAGAGCTTTGACTTTCTGTTGGTTTAACCGTTTGCAAGCGGATAATATTCTATGGGAATGCTGATAAGAAACAACTATCATGGAAGCCCTATGGACTGCAGACGAAAACACGTTTTATTCCCAACTCAGCTCTTTTAAATTGTAAAACAGAATTCTTCCTGGACTTACATACATTACAGCCTCACAAACCTCTTTAATTTTAGATAAACACTGTTTTTAAAAGCACAATGCAATTATTTGGGGCTGAGAGGGAGAACAGTGCTTTCCCTTGCTGTTATTGCTGTTATCCACAAATACTCTGTTTTCAGAAAGTTGATCAGTAGAGCCTGACTTTTTGTTTGACTTCCTGTCAGACAAAACAGTGACTTGTGCTCATTGACAGATTAATCTTTCCTACATTTTTATATAATACCATTTCTCAAATTATTAATTTTACTGGTAGGACACTTTACCTTTTAGAGCAAAGAATTTCAAGTTGAAGGTCTTGTTTTCTATTGCTGTAAGGCTATTTTGCACATTTCTGACAAAATAAGAGGCATAAGCTATGTTACTTGTTAAGGTGCCATGTATTATTCATCAATGGTTATAGTTGTTGTTCAATATCAGGTATATCTGTCTTCTCAACATGGTAGGCATGTCTGTTTTCCATAACTTAGTCAGAACCAGAGGTCATTGTGTTGGGATGATCCAAAGGCACACTTGTATCCCCTTTAGATACTCGAGGTGAGGTCTGTAATTCCTGACTCGGTATCAGCAGTAATATAGCTATGACATGCTTTAAAAAGGCTAAAAATACCTCTGCAGCACTTTCAACAGAGGAGTACAAGGGCAATTTTTCCTGCTGAAACTTCTAATTCAAAGCAACCACAGCATTTGCTGGTAGTCAGCCCCAGACTTGGACACTAGCAAGCAGGCACTCCATCTGGATGACATTCAGCTCTGGATTTTCTACATAGGCCATCTTGGTTCTTCACAGATTGTCTCAAAGGATTCCACTCTGTGGGAAGAAAAAAAGAGACGTAGCTACTATTTTACTCCGTTGCAGTTTCAGTCAAGAGAAATACTTGAAATTAGCTCGTTTGCAAAATGGAAATTCCACTCCCCATGCACCTCTAACTGTGAGGTTTTTGTTATCAAACATTTAAGGACTTTGATATCTCATAAAAGGTACTTCCCCAAGGTACGAGGCGAGGCAAGGGTTATTGCGTTGGCAGGCGTTCCGAGCGCGTCATGGCTGCGGCATGCACAACACCCATGGCCAACCACAGTCCCAAGAAATCCTCCTTGCAGCCATGCCGAAATTCTTTGCCCACTGATTTCCTTGGGAGCACCATTATTTACTTCAGTCAGGGCAGGTTTCCACCACAAGGCTATGTTTAAGTTTCAGAAGTGCCTTTTCTCAGGTATCCAAGTCCACCTCAGTTGCAAGCTGGAGAAAATAGGAACTCACATCTTAACTCTGACAATCAACGTGTAACTTGCCTAAAGGAAGACATTTCAAGGGGCAGTTAAGGGATTGCCTGACTGCTGGGTTTCTTTTTAACATCAGTCACCCTGATTTTGGCTTAGAACCATTGGAATTAATTTTGTGGCATAAGTTACCCCACTTTTGATTCGGTCACTCAAAACCCACTAATTTAGGTCTGAATGTTTCTCCTTTGGCCAACCACGCCCCTCAAAGTTCCAGCTCCCAGGGTTATATTCTGTCTTGGTTCTCTGGGACTGAAAAGCTAGTTCACTAATCCACAGCAACACTGGCTGTGACCCTTGAGGATGCAGGTTATATTGCTTTTACTGTAGCACTGCCACTCCCCAAGCACATCTACTAGAGGAATGACTGTGTAGGGGGAAAGGCAAGGTGCCAGGGAGCAATGGCAGGTGTAGCTGGACTCCCCTTAAGGGCTCAGTGTCCTCTTGGAGTTGGAACTCAATAAAATCCATTGAGATCACCGTTCACCCCGGAAAAGTCAGAGTGCAGGCCTGTCTAACTTGTACAGGTAGTTTGGAAGGACAAGTGTAGCTTTTCCTCTACAGAGCCCCACCTTGAGAATTGCTTTTGATTTTGCTCTGAGCTTGGGAAAAAATATATATAAAAGGCAGGTGAGTCTCTCCCGCCTGTTGTTGTCTATTAGTATACTGTTCTTATCAGCTGGGTTACCTTAGCAACTAGGCTCTATTTAGCTTCACAAGCTGCCAGATTTGTTTCTTCCCCCTCAGGAGCCTGAGGAAAAACCAGGTAATGTTTAAACTGTTCAGAGACACGTTGTCTACTACTGTTTTGGTTTGGACTGTAGAACTATTGACTGCTGTAGGAAAGAGGCCATGTGAGATTCTTACCCTGCCAAAATCATGAAACATATATCTCCAGCTCCACTTTGGACTTGCTTATCCCTGCCTTAGTTTCTCAATGTGTGGCAAGTGTGGAGAATAGAGAGACACAGCGTGAACCCCACAGCTTGAAGTAAGACACAAGTAAGCCACTTCCCAACAAAAGCAATCTGGTTGCCAAAATGAAAATGTAGTCCCTTACTGAGTCCACATCAGCTATGAATGACTCATATTCTAGTAAAACCTACAAAGTAGTATTGCTTATGATGGTTGTAGGCCATGTGCGTGCTCTGAGCGTGGGGATGAGGAGAAAGGTAGGGAGCAACAGGATTAGGGATTCTCCTTCACCATTGTCTAACAAACTTAATCACCTCTCATCAGCTTACATAGGAGGGAAAAAGATAGGAAGAGTTAGGTGAGTGAATTTTCTCAGACCAAGTGTTTATATAGCATCGAAATCAACTTGTACTCATATTTTTGCTTTGGAGTTGAGTTAGAAGGCTTGTTTAAAAGGAAGATAAACAAAAAACAAATTCATATCATTGAGCTACTAGATCAGTAACACTAGATTTTGCAAGTTTAAACATTGCAATTCACTGCACTTCAAAGCACAGGCAACTTGGTGATCAGTTTCTCCTCAACTTAGCTACTAGGACCTGAGTTCCAGAGTCCACATTTACTCTTTTATATTTTTCAGTGTGGCATTTACCTCTGTGTGAAGTTGTAGTGTAATTTTTTTTAGCTGACGCATCAGCAAAATCCTCTGCATGATTAGAGTTACACCACAACAGTTTATTTTCTTTCCTGTACAAATTAGCTAGTCAGAAGCAGTTATTGTACAATGACATCTACTGGGATGTTAGGGAGGAATGGTTGGAGAAGATGCAGAGAAAAGTTATGCCTGTACAGTAAAAGGGAGAGGAGGAGGAAACAACAGCTAAGCACAACTTAGGAGTTAAAGGTTTTACAGCAGCTAGTATTGCTAGCTGTCACATAAAAGATGGAGCTTCCCATTCCATTAGTGTTTGCAGTACAGTAGTATCTATAGGCTTTATTGTGCTACAGTACCTGCCCCAAGGAGTTTACTGTCCAAACAGACAAGGTAAATATAAGGGAAGGAAGGACATACAAAGGTGAAAGGTGTTTTTAAGAGTTCCACCACTTGTCAGGAGCAGAATGGGAAATAGAGAGGTACACTGCATAGCAAAATGAAAGTATGCAGTAAACCATCAGTAGACACCATCTGATCAGTCCATTATTCCTATGTTATTAGGTTATTCCATAACATACTAGCAGCTAGTAACACCTTTTGCTGGTTTTACAGAACTGGAATTGCAGATTCCGTAGCAAAAGCAAAGCAAACTTGCATCACTTTGAATCCTCTTAGTTAAACCAGGAAAATACATCACAGCTTTGACCGTTCACTTTATTCTCTCCAAAATAGATAGGCTTATTTAAGAATTGATGAGTTTATTTAAGTCTAGTTTTAACACTAGTTTGCTAGAAATGTCATAGAAAAGTGTTCATTAACTCAAATTCACACCTTTAAATTGGTACAAATCCAAGCGTAGGGAAAGTTTCAGCAAATATATTTGTTTTGCATTTTTGTTGAGGGAAGGAGAAGAAGAAAGAATGACCATGTCTAAATGTGGAGATTTAACCCCAAGACAGGCTGATCACATTTTACTTTTCCGTAAGAGGCTAGCAGAAGTTGCATCTCTACAGCTTGTGGAGATTTTCTTTCAGGTGAGGCTTCCTGGGAGCATGTGGGATAGGGCACTTCATGAGACCACCTCAGGAGCACATCCTCCAGGCAGGCTCTCAGAAGGAGCTCTGGGCTTCTTCATGGAGCACAGAAGTGGGTCAGGAGCCTCCTGCAGACAGGAGAGTGCACTCTCGTGAGGACAGCGATTTTCTGCTGTTGAAGAAAAAAAAAACACAGTTCAGATGCATCATGAATGCATCTGAAACCAAGTGGTAAAGTGAGCTTGTGATAGAAAACACTGAAGCTTCTCATGTTACGAGCTCAAGAATTACTACCTTGTTTGAGAATACCCTTACTGTAGTAAAGTCATTCTCCTTTTTCCCACTTTTTAAAGAATAACAGAATAAAAAGCTGTGTCCCTTAAATCTTCCACAGTGCTCCATTAAATTGTTTGGCCAATTTTCTGATGTCAAACAAGATGTCAGATGTTTTTAGGAGGAAATTCAGATGCATGCAAACAGTCACAGGTTTAGTCTCTCCTTTTCCTAATGATTGCCCCTCACGAGCAGTAAAGATGAGGAAAAGCTGCAGGATGATCAGAGGTAGCATTTTTAGCAACATAAAGGAAAAAGTGCTGTCTCCTAGTGAGATGAAACAGGAGAAGAATTATTGAAACTAACACTGGAAATTCCTGTCTGTTTGGTGTGGAAGGGACAGGGGAACATGAAGGGGAAAAAATCTTCACTTGCCAAACAAAAACAGAGATCATGGCTGCAATTACCTTTCTGCCCTTCGTTAATCTTCAGTGTGAGTTAAACTTTCATCTGTCCACTCCCAGTCCCTGGCCCATCCATTGGGCCATCCATTGTGATCTGAGCACTCATTTCTACAACCACATGCAGGGTGCATGAACCTTCCCTCACCCATTTTTAGTGCGAAAGACAAAGGTTGGTGCCACCTTCCTCCATAGTCTCCACAACATCATGGCAGCATGGTTCACAGCATAGCAGCCTCAGGTTTCTGTTCTCTTCTGTCCCGACCTCCCGCTCCGCAGTCGAGGGCCATGTACAACTGTTGTACTGTATGATCTGGCTACCTCTTTCCTCGGCCCCAGCTTGGATTTACTGAACTGAACAAAGAGCTCTGTCAAGAGGTTTATCCACCTAGAAACACTGGCTTTACCACTGCAGCCTCGCATCTTGCTCCTACCAGCTGCTGACATTCAAGGCAAAGAAACACCTTTCCCCTGGGCACAGGTTGCCATCGGGGGACAAGCAGGACTAAGAGCCATTTAACCCTTGAATCCTGAGATTTCCTTAGGGTTGGGGGAGGGGAGGTTGTTTGGTTTTGTTTGGTTTTGTAGTTCTGTCTTCCGAAATAAGTATATTGTAAAAACAGATACTGAAGCTGGATTTTGCTGGAGTATTTCTGAGCGTGCTGCCCCACCTTGCTTTTTGTTTTTGTTTTTGTTTTCTTTTGTCTTGTTTTTGTTACGGAAAAGGCTTTCAGCAAAAGTAAATGAGTTAATTGAATGATCATCCTCAGATATGTTTACTCCCTCTCATTTGCACCATTTTCATTTTTCCTCCCTCGCCATTTGTGAGAGCAAGTTAGTTAACTGAGTTGTTCTTGACATACCCTTGAAACAAAATACAGTATCAGCCATCCTGATGAGCTTCCTATAGCAGCAGTTGAATAGCCTCAAGGCCCAATCAGCTTTTCCAGAAAGCTCTGTTGCACATTTTAGTATGTGGTTACAATGCAGTTAGAACTCATCTCCACAGCAAACCTAAACCAATTCAGGGCTCAACAGTTGTCTTTTTTTCTTTTTTTTTTTTTCCCATACAAGAGAATGGCCATTAACCTTTAAGATTTCTTCATTCTGTCTTTAGTTAAAAAAAAAAAAAAAATCAGATGCCGTAAAGTAGTGTCCTCATCTGAGAAATTTACTGTCCTTCCTGGACAAAGAGGTGATCACATCCTGGGCCTCCCCCTGAATACCATGAGTATCACTACATTAACTGTCCTACCACACTCCATGTTTGCTTGTGGAAACCAGGATACTAAAGAACTTCTGGAGAAGTTCTGTTAATTAGCCTTAGTTGTGAATGAGTTTGCATTACACTTGCTTTACTGCGAATAAATGCAGTCAAAGCAGAAGCTACCTTGTAAAAAAAGGGGGCCTGAGCTTGGGAGAGCTCTTCATCTGGTTGAAATCACAGAATCATTTAAGTAAAATGATATCATGCTGGAGCAATTTTATACTAACCTACTCAGCAAGGGGTAAGTCCTTAGTTGATGGCAGAGGGAGTATGACAAAGTTTCTTTGGCATGAACTCTTTCTTTGTGAAGCCATGCTAGTTCCAAGCCAGTTGTCAGGCAGATTTAATGCATTTTATGTAATGATCCTAAGTGCAAGATGTGGGTGGGTCCTGTGAAACATTTCTGTGGTTAAGACAGAGAGGATTTTGGTAGTATATGAAGAGAGCTAGTTCTGCTTTTGGGCCATAAGTCTTATTTAAACAATAGAGATCTCAGATGTAGTGTGTCTTCTAGAAAATACCATGGTACAGGAGAATCTTATCTTCTGAACAAAAGAGATTTTTATCTCATTTATATATATATATATATATATATACACACACACACACACACACACCTATAAAGAGCATTATGTATTCCAAGGGAGCACAGATTAAGAATTACCTCGCTTAACTAGGACCACCAGACAGGGATCTACCTCAGCAAAATGATGGTAGAGAAGTCCTTTCTTAGTGACTGGCCAATTTAGGAACCTCAAGTTTGTAATGCTGAATTTATAGAGGAGTCTGAGATGGTGTTCAGGTATAAGGATATATGTGACACAGTCTTCAGGAAGTATTTATATTCCAGTGCTGATTTAGGTGTTTATTCAGCAGGCTGTGACTATAGACTTAGAGGGTATTTGAAACGAATAATCTATAATTTGCTTTTGCTTATTGTCTGTTCAGTTATCACAAGGGTTTCCTAACAACTATTACATTCTTCTGTTTCATAACATTACCAAAGAAGTGCTGTAAATGTGTGCAGTGAACAGAGCTTTTCATCCACAGAAGAGAAATGGAGCCTCACCGTGCCAAGGAGGAGTGGCTGAGGCTTTGGCAATCCTGCCACATGAAAGCAGGGTTGAAACGACAGCAAAGGAGGCAGGCGGGCTGCTCCCACAGGGGATTAAAATCAGCAACAGCCCTTTATAAGAAAGGTTTATTCCCGCTCCTCAAATTCAAAACTCTTTTCTTGCCTCCTTTCCTTAACCCTCAGCAGGTTTGTTGAGCTGCCTGTTTTTCCTGTGCCCAGTGTCAGCCCTGGCAGATGGGCAGTTGCCAGGAGCTATGAAGAGGCAGGTAACCCCCAAGTATTTTTCTAGCTGTGCAAAATTTGGGACTGTACGATACATGGTTGTTACTAGCAGGAGTCTGAGACTGCTGCCCCTTCCACATGTAGGAGGCATGTTCCTTGCACAGTTTTACAAGGCATGTTTGAGAGCTAGCTAAGTTCTCTACATCTTATCACTAACTTACGTGTTAATACAAAAATCCCTCTAAGAGCATTAACCACAGGAAGAAAGCTGTAGCCAAGCCCCTCTGTTTGAAGATATAGTATGCCCTGTTTCCCTGGACAACTACGTAACTCCAGTCTTACCCAAGAATAGAGCTGAGGAAATGGTGGGACATTCCTGTGTCTCACCTGCTTTCAGGAGGCTTGCCTCATTGCTGGAGCAGCTAACCATCTTCCTGCTTTGGCTGGGTTATTTGATGTTGCATTGCCTTAAAGCATCTCAGTCACATCTTTCTCCAAAAATGTTCTGTTAAGTTGTTAAGTATTGGACTTTATGAAGTTGAGCCATCTGAATTCACTTAAAAATTAATAATAATAATAATAATAATAATAATAATAATAATAATAATAATAATAATAATAATAATAATAATAGTTGGTCACTTATGTGTCCACTCCTTTGGAGGTCTTCTGACTGCCAAAGCAAGTGATTTAGTCTTTATGGAGTCATTAATATCATCCAGACTTTCCTCAAACAAGCAATTTGCATTTAGAAAACAACCATCCACATACAAGTCCCTCTCTCAATTTCTCCATCCTCCCCAAAAATACATTTAGCAATTTGACCTTCCTCAAGGATGCAACTTTCTGTATTATCTTCAGCAGCCTTCTGTGGAGTTGTCTCATTTCTCAGTGGAGAAGCTCCCTTCTGCAGTATTTTCTGCCATTGCCTTTTTGTAGCTTTAATCTCATAGGCTGCATTCAGATTGGCCCCAAATTCATGACATTAGGTAAAAACCATTAGATTGTCTTTGAGTTGTAATCTTTACTGTGCTGATAAAGACGATCTCTACTGGCCTGAAAATGGCAGATTATTTAATAGCTGCTTCTCTGTTCATATGTGCAGTGGCCTAAGACATAGTTACCACAGTTGAGTTGATGCATGCCAACTGAGTAAGTTATTGAAATTCAGTCATATATCTAAATCCTGCTGTTTGACAAGTGCAGCTCTAGTGAAGACTAGATTCTAACTTGTCTTAAGAGCTGAGAAGATTGGCTTTAAACTAAAGTAAATTATTTTTGACCTATTTAGAGACGTAAGATACCTGGGCATTTTTAGCAAATTCCACCAGCCTACTAAATACCTTTGCAAGTCTGAGCAACTCAAGTTAGAATGTGGGATGGGGACTTTCTGGTGAAGATCTCAAGATGCAAATCTAAGTTCTCTTCATTTGAAGAATATTTATATTCAAGCTTAGCCAGAATCCATTCTAAAAATGAAGTCAGCAATCAAAAGCAAATCTGCACTTGAGTGTTACCTCTTCTCAGAGTCTGAAGCTCTGTTGTTAGTCCAGTAATTTTCCATATAGACATTTTGGGCTGTTTTGGGCTGTTTTTCTATGTGGGGTGTTTTTTTTTTTTTTTCTTTTCTAAGGGGAGACACAGTGAGTGTGGGTTTGTAATTGTGAAACTAACGAAAAACAGCTAAAGCCATTATGACAGACTAGGATTTACTTGCTAGCCTTGCTTAGGTGAACAGCCCTGGCATAGCACAATATACATAGCATGTACAACTCGAGTCAGCTTTCAAAGAAAAGTCAGCTTCTTAAAACTCCTCTAGGGGCTGCCATATAGAGGACTTTAGGAGTTTGATCTTCCATTCAGCAAATTTTGGATTTTATGCATCAGGAAATTCTTCTGGAGTAGAGTTACAGCAATACACTACTGATTATAAACAATACTACATCTTGCAAATAAAGAGATGAAAGTAAAGTTTAGAGCTGGTCATATCTCAACAGAACTGCAAATATTAGCTGTAAGTTACTGTAATCGGAGGCTATCTACCTCGGGTTATGTGTTCAGGAATATAACAGAGTCTGACATTCATTTGCCTCTGGTTTGTAAAAATCCAGACAGAGGGAGACCTGCTGTAAGAAGAGCAGCCCTCTAGCAGCTCCAGGGAAGTAACCCCCTTCAAGGACCAGCAATAGGGGCAGAATCAAAACCAAATGACTGATAAGGAGGGAACTTCATGGAATGCTCTCCTGATGGGGCCAAGCAACACTTCAGTGAACTTTCAGGATAGTCTGAGAACACTGGTTCAACAACAAACCCATACATCCTTCCTCTCTTCCCTTAGGTTTCTAAAAAATTCCTACCTTCACCAAATAATTTCTGTTTTCCACTGACTGATTCCAGTTAAGTGAATGTTTCCCACTTTGAAACCATTCTATCCTGTTCAAAGACAGACATCTCTTACAGATCATATGGAGTCAAAGCCTACCACAAGTTTTTAGCCTTGTGTGGAGCTTGTCAACTTGACCACAAGAGTCATTCCCATACAACTGACTGAAATAGTCCTAGGAAATGGGCTATGGGGAGAGTATTCAGAGTCAATGTGGAGTTTACAGAAATTACTTAATTCCTCTCCCACTGATTTCATACGGCGTTCAGCCAAAACACTTTTTCTGACACCTTAAAATGAAACTCTGGAATTAATGGGCAGCAGTTACCCGGCTCTCCAGTTCTTCCCCAAAGGTGGAGTGTACTTTCTGTGTGCACATGCATAGAGTCCATTTAGCAGATTAAAAATATTTCCCATATGATGGCATGCCATATGGGAACCACCAATACTGATGGTGCCGTGGTGAATGAGTCACAGCTGTCCTTCAAGAATCACGTCACCTTTACAGTGTTGGTAATAAAGAGCTGGACAATAGCAAAGCATGGAGTTCTTTAAGAAGATGATCTAAAGCTGACCTAAAACAGTAAACCTGAAACAGTAAATTCAAAATGAACCATTGACCGAGACTATGCAGATTAAGTCATTCAATTTAGCACAGATTACATAGAGGAGAAAAACACCCTGTTAGTTATCAGAATGCACCAGTGTTTCTAACTCTCATCAAATTGAAAAGTGTGCTCTGGAGAGTCAAAAATAGTGAAATGGAAAAAAAAGTAGGGAAAAAAAAGAAAAGAAACAATAAATTAAGATTCTTGCATTTTTTTTCCTATACAGTCTCTCTTCTGTACAGTCTACAGAACTCAGGAAAGAATTGTAGGTGGATGTGCATATGTGAGTCCAAGGATCCACATATATGGGCCCTTACTACTGTACTGTGAGCCACCTCCCACAATATTTAAGAAACAAACCAATAAAAGAGCAGAATCCCCTTTCTCGTGTTCCTTACAGATGAAGTGTAGAAAAGTGTAGAAAAGACATATTTTTTCAAACGCGTGCATGTTTAAGAGAATTAACTTCTACAGATCTCTTGTGTAGTCCAGTGGAAGTCACTTGTGCCCAAAGCTGCGTGGGGAGCTGGAAACACCAGTTTGATGTTACAGCATTTAATTTATAACAGCCACATGCTTTGTATTTGCACACTCCCGCTCAGAGACTGGCTTTTGCTTTCAAAGTAAAAAGTAGCTATATGATCATCTTTGGATTCTGGACAGCTGAGCTGTAAAAATTCTGTAGTTTCTGACAGCAGCAGAAATTCCCCTGTGGAATTTACTTTCATATTTCATAGTTGACCATTACTGTGCTGCACGTTGCATACACACATTGCAAGCTCTTGGCTTCCCTGGTCTCAAGTGAGTGCCATGAAACTGAAAAACAGTAAACTAAGGGCAAAGTATCTGTTAGACCTTTAATTTACAATCTAAACACTGTGTGCCGGGAGGAATTTTAAATTCAGTTATCAAAACAGAAAGCATTTAGCCTCTCAGTACCCCTCAAGTAATCATAACACTTGATTTTCTCTTTCAGAAACCTTAAAGCAAAAAGAAAACGTAAAAATGATAGGAGGTGTCAGTCTTATATCACAAGGACTCATCTGTTAGACATGATAGGCATAACATTGCCCATGCTTCAGACCACTTCTGCTAGAAAGGAATTGTCAGGACTGTCTCAAGCAAGGAGAGAGGGCTGCAGAATTCTTGATTTCCCTACTAAAAGAGCCAACAACAGTGTCAGGGTCAACTGTGGTAGTTTTATGTGCATCTGTACCACAAAAAACACACAATTAAGATCTGTAAGTCATTTCATGTGGTTTGTGACTTCGTAAAGTATCAGAAGGACTAGGATTCCTTAGAAGAGGCTGTATAGTTCATTATATTTTGCAAATATTAACCAATACCAATCAGGAGTTTTGTATTGCAAGTTGTACCAGCTATTTCAGCCCTGACGCTGACTCTCATTTCCCTCCATGTCCACCCAAAGGTTCCCAGAATTAATACCAAGGAGAAATTCATTTTTTTTTTTTTTTACTTTTCTCTTGACAGACTGTAGGTTGCTTTGGGATTATGTTTATCAGCTGCTTTCTGACAGCCGGTACGAGAACTTCATCCGATGGGAAGATAAGGAATCCAAAATATTTCGGATAGTGGATCCCAACGGGCTGGCCCGTCTGTGGGGAAACCACAAGGTAAGAGAGCAATGGGATTTTCCTCCCATGGCACATCACCTTTTAACATCAGAGGGTTCACTTATAAACAGAAAAAAAGTAAAAGAGCACATACATATAAAGTACTTTTGAAAAGCTGTAATTTTTCATTCCATACACATTAGAAATAGAAAGCATACAGCCTCAAGTACTCAAGCTTATCATTTATATAAAGCACCTGTTTGTTCAGTTTAAAGACACTTAGTTTTAAACACATTTAATGATAAAGTTACAAGAAAGACAAGAAGTAACAGTCCTTCTCTCTCAAGGAATCTTACTTCTTCCTGGAATACGATGCTAGGAATGTTCTGGTTAGATGTGGTCTATGAGGAGCTGCAGTATATATCAAAGGGAGCTTGCTTTCTGTGTTCATTTCTGTACCAACATTCAAATTTTGCAAAGAAGCAAATATTGCCTATTGATAGACACCAGATGATGTAGGATTTCTTTATAAGAGGATGATCCTGCTTCATTTACTTTAAAGCAGTTATTGATTAAGAGAAGTCCTATTTGCAGTTTGGGACTGACTGTATATATATATGTCATGAGCAGTCAGCATCAGGGAAAGGGGAAGTCATGCTTGATCAACCTGGTAGCCATCTGTGATGAAATGACTAGCTCAGTGGTTGAGGGACAAACACTGGGTGCTGTTTTTCCTGATTTCAGTACAGCTTTTGACATTATCTACCATAATATTGTCATAGACAAACTAATGAAGTTTGTACTAGGTAAGTGAACAGAGAGGTGGACTAAAAACTGGCTGATCAAAACCTGACTGGACAATGCTGTAGTTGATCCTGCTCTGAGTCTGTCTTGGATTATCACTCTTGCAATGGAGATGTCTGAACTTACCCCTTCCTCCACCTCCGGCCATGACAATCAGGCCATATCATCATGTCTCAGGTTGGGTGTCTCAGTCAGAAGCAATTTCATATTGCTAGTCACTTGGGAAACAACACTAACCTTTTAATGCACAAGAGCCAGAAATTGCACACATCCTATTTCAGGAGGGTTCCAAATGAGTGAAGACTGGGTTGTTGCAAAGAAAATACCATCATTCTTGTATTGAAGCACCATAACTGTTTCCAGGGCCTCTCTTAGCAGAGGTCTCGAGTTTGCAGCAAACAGAGAAGGTCTATTCTTAAGGGGCATTTTAGAGAGATAGATCAGTCTTGGTTAATGTAAAGCCAGGTCAACACTGCAGACTTCTGCCTGATCCTGGACTGAGAGAGCTGTGCCAAGCTAAGCTGCTAACATGGATGTTTTCAGAGCAAAAGCATGCTTCTGCTAGTTTGGCTTGTTTTGCCCGTGGCAGTGAGGCAGCTTTATAATCCTGCAAACACAGCCTTGCCAGGATACTTGTCTCTATGCTGCAGATTTCTTTGTCAGTATAGCATCCCATACACTCTATACCAGAAGAATGATCTTCCTAAGGGACTGGTCCCACTGCCCCAAATCAATTGATTACTACAGAGGCTTCCCCCATACAGCCCTGCCAGTGCCAATCACTGCTGCCTTGTGCCACCCACAGCCGAAGTAAGGCCATACTTCAGTCACCCTGCAATGTTCTGGCTGTAGCACTTGGAAGTCAGCAGTTCCCGAAGGGAAGGGGATGCTCAGGGAAGCAGAGGTACAACCCAATGGACTTCCTGATTTATACCAGTATAATGAGAGGAGAAACAGGCTGTCACTCTCTGCAGTGCTCTGTAAGCATTAACTGTTTAATGGAGGAGAATCCCAGAGGAACAGAGTTCTCAACAGGGATTGCTGACAGATGCAGTCTATTAGCTACTGTTCTTTTGCTCATACAAGAGGTGTCACCACTACGTGGTGTGAGCATCTTCCTCCTTTTAATGTCTCCTTCTGTGGCTGATAAAGCCTTCTGTTATGTGTGATCCAAGAAAATATAGAAAAAACCTCACTGGGAATTTTTGGTAGATATTCTTGCTTAAATTGCTCTATGTGAAAAGATCCATTCAGTTTCCCTGTTGAGGGCTGGAGGGACAGGATGGGCCTGAAAGCTGGAGAAGAACAGAACATGTCATTTCTTGAACTGACTTGGTTATTTTAGCTAACTGTGATAGTTCTGCAGCTCCTAGCGGGGCTTAGAAAGTTTAATGGAATTATCTCACCATGCTTTTTCCTTTTCTTTTGAAAAAAACAGAACAGAACAAATATGACCTATGAGAAAATGTCCAGAGCCCTACGCCACTACTACAAACTAAATATTATCCGGAAGGAGCCAGGACAAAGGCTTTTGTTCAGGTAATTTTTTTTTTTTTTTTTTTTTGGACAGTTCTGAAGCTGCAGGATGGATTGGTGTCTATGGTACTTTACTACACAACACACAATTAATAGTGGGCAAGTATTTACAAAAGCTGTCCAGGGCAGTGCTTTCCCACTGCAGCTGCACCAGTTTACAAAACTGTAGACATGTGTCAGTGATGAGTGTAGTCAAAGAAAGTCTTTCTACTGGCTTCAGCGGGCTGCAATGTTGTAAAAGACCTTTACTGCATAGTTCATGATCTCAGCCAGACGGCTGGGAAACCCACTCCCAGTTCACATCAGACACAGCTGGAAACTATGCAGAGATCAGATATTCCCTCAACTACATCTCAGAAGAAAAAGTGCTGATGAACATGTCTTCAGGGGTGCAGCCATGGGGCTTGAAGAAACCCTATTTTGAGGAAGAGAAAGGGAACTTACAAGAACCCTTCATAAAATATGAAGCATCTGAGTGGATTGTAAGACCAATAATTTAGAACTAAGCCCCTAAACAGAGTGAAGCAGAGAGTTATTGTACATAATAACCTGGCAGAGCCATTGAGGGAGAACGCCCTAGGTCTGTTCAGACAAGAGCAGTGAAGCTTAGTGCAGGAGTCTAATCCGCAGAGCATTGAACTCAGACCAAAGAACTGCTTTGATGTCAGTGGTCTGGATCTACTAATGTTCTTGGAAATGATACCAGTAGGAAGAGAGTATTGGAGTTTGTTTTTATAAATGGCATAACAGAGCTGCATTAACATTCAGACTATCTACAGCCGAAAAGGTTTCTGTGGAATGTCTTGTTTGTGTGATTTTTTTTTTTTAACTGAACAAGAGAAGCGGGTGAAGGAAAGGATTCACAGACAAAATCAATTAAGTAATTTTAATTGGAAAATTAAAATGAAGGTTGTGGAGTCTCCTTCTCAGGAGATCTTTAAAACCTGCTTGGATGCAGCCCTGCGTGTGACCCTGCGTGTGCAGGGGGGTTGAACTAGATGATCTCTAAAGGTCCCTTCCAACCTTAAGGATTTTATGATTCTATGAAGTGGAAAGTTTTCGTGTGGAAAATTTAAAATGAAGTTGCTCCACAAGCAGCAGGACTAAGGGTGTCTGCATTCGTATGGGCTTGTGCTTTGGGGAGACTTGGGTGTCTCGATTCCTTGGGACTGTGCTTTGGGGGGAATTCTGCATTGCCTAGTGATGAGTGCACTTATCTTGGAGCTTTTCATTTGATGGCAGTACAAACAACCTCTCTTTTTTAGAGAGGACTCTCTTTCCTTAACCAGGCTACCATTTTCTCAAAACAGTAGAAAAACATTACACTCTTGAAAACTCTTTTTTTTTTTTTCCTCTCAGTTTTGTCCCAAATTGACACACACATTCAAAGGTCGCAAGGGATAATAAAGCATGTGCACATGAGCCTCATTTCCTTTAGAAACTGGGGGGAAGAGTTGGGGGACAAAACATTTTTGGTAATTACCCATTAAAAAGTTATTGAGGTATTCTTAGTCCTGTTTATATCTGAAGAGAAGAGGAACAGCTGCACAAAATCAACCCCTTAGTGTGCCTTTCTTGGCTATTTCTCACAAACAAAGAAATAATAAGAAATGTAACTGTGTTAGTAGCATGTAGGCAGTTGCCTTTCACAAATATCTGTACAGAGCTTTTAGTAAAACAGTCAGAGAAGGATCTCCGATAGGGCGGCTGAAAGCCATCTGCAACAAAAGAGGTCAGAGCGACTCTTTAATTCATTAGCATGTGGGTTTTTTTTGTTATTGTTGTTTTTTGTTTTTTGTTTGGTTTGGTTTTTTTTCGTGGGGAGGGGGAGGATTTATTCCAATGCTACTAAACATATTCTTGTTGTGGGTTCTTTGACATGATTTAAAAGACAGACCAGAAAAAATACTCCAAGTGCTGCCATGGAGTTCACACCAGCCCATTTCCCCCTTTCCTGTGTTTTAGGAAACAGAGCAGATAGTAGGTAGGCAGCACGGTGGGATCACTCTCTTTTTTCATTTCATCCTCATGCAAGATCAGCTACATGAGTGTGGGGTTCAAACCAGGGCATGTCTGACCTCCAGGCTTTGGGGAGTTTTCACTGTAAATGCAAGGATTGATTCACCATGTCTGCATGTGAGCTTTTTCACCAGCACAACACCATTTTTATCAGCAGGGTTCTTCCAGAACACAAATTGGAGTGACACAGCAGTGAGTCATCATAGCCATTTTTTTTTTCTAAATACATATGTGCACATGATTTCCAAAATTAGAAGCAGTGGCAAAAGGTCAGTTCCAGGCAGTGATAGGCATTTGTGGAGAGACTCCATTTTTTTCAGACTTCAGCCTGAAAGCCCTAAGCGTTATAACCCCCGAAATGCAGAGATAAGGCAAGTCTTACCCATTAATTTCAGCAGTCATTTTTCTGGGTCAGCACAAGTAACAAGGTATCTGGCAGTTTTGTTTTCACTGGGACAAGGATACTGAGTATGTGGTCAGCCTGAAGTAAAAGCAACTGCTCTGAACCGACATATTTGGTCCTGTTTGGTGATATCCAGGACATCATTGACAAAAGACTGTGAAATCCTGCAGTGCATCCGTCATTTTCATCCGAAATTTTGCAGAAGCACTCACGAGTTAGGAAGGTGATTCGTGTGCCAGCTAGGATTTTGTTCCTACAGTGCCTGTCTCATTTCCTACACTGTCATATTTAGAAAGGAAAAGCAGAGCTTGTC
The DNA here is from genome assembly GCF_003342845.1 of Nothoprocta perdicaria. NCBI lineage: Eukaryota > Metazoa > Chordata > Aves > Tinamiformes > Tinamidae > Nothoprocta > Nothoprocta perdicaria. The sequence goes on from NW_020455622.1 coordinate 203,983, forward strand.
AATGCTATTTCTGCGCAGACGTACCAGAAAGGCCACTGGCAAAGATCAAGGCTGCAGCCTGGAAGCCTGGTGGATGTCCTTCCATTTCTGATCATTGCCATGTCCCCCCAGAAGTGGTTTCTGTTTCCAGTCCCCTGCAGATAAACTGCATCAAGACGTTAGTACTGGGAGCTGTGGCATTCATTTATGAAGGACAATTACTTATTACAATTACACTTGTCTAGAATCACGTAACAGGAGATGGCCTTTGCTCACAGGTTCTTTCTTACAGTTAAGGCCAGCCCAAAAGCTTTTCCTCTAGAGGCTTTCTATTTCCCAGAACTTGTTCTGACTTAGCCCTTGCCTTTTGCCACCCCTCTTCCTTTGGTGTTTCTATTCCTCTTCACTCACATACAAAGCACAAGACTGAAAAAAAGACAAAAAAAAGAGGTAACCTTCTGTCTCTCCACACCACAAAACTGCTCTTGCTTTGAGCAGAAAAGGTCCTTAACATTTCTATAGTCAGCCTGCATGAGTGGGCATGTGGCATATTGTCATCTTAGCCACAGCAATGAAAATGAGGGGAAAAAGATAGTGAATATCAATCCCTGGGTGGTACTGTGTGTTTCAGTTCAAATTCAAAAAAGGGCTAGGAATAAATGCTTTTTATTTTTCTTGATTGCCTTCTCAGGTGAGAAGGAGAAAAGACACCATGAGGCTAGGGGAAAGGCAGTAACTACTAAGTCACTGGGAAGATGCAGTAATTTGGGTGATGCAGAGCTCAGGGACCTCAGCATGTTTATGAAAGGAAGAGCAGAGACCACAGAGAAATCCATTTTTCTCTCTTGTTTTTAGGTTCATGAAGACCCCAGATGAGATTATGAGTGGCCGAACAGATCGTCTTGAGCACCTTGAATCCCAGGAACTGGATGAACAAATATACCAGGAAGATGAGTGCTGAAGAGCAGTGGTGCAACCGCTTCTGTGGGCCCATGGGAGGAGCACCTGCCTGGATGGCCAGCATGGTTTGGGAGGGGTAGCAACGCACAGAGCAGAACTTGGGGTTGCCACTTAGCTTGAAGACCGTACAGGACCTGAAGCACCTTAACAAGACAAACTAACAGACAGAAGTGGTGCTGGCAGCAAAATAGAGGGGAGAAAGCCTGGACTTATGCACTACTTCACTGTTCCTACAGAGTCTCCCTTGAGTTCTTTCTTTCTTTTTGGTTTGTTTCAGTTTCAGTTTTTTGTTTTTTTGTTTTTTTGTTTTTTTTCCCTTAATAAACATACAGTTTGACTTTCCTTATCTCACATAGGACAAGACGTCAGATTTTTCTTTTTTTCTTTTTTCTTTTTTTTTTTTTTCTGAAGGCTTTCCTATGGAAATAGAGCAGTCATTTTCTGTGCAAGTCTCATGATAATAACACAGCATAAAACAGTAGCAACACAGAGGGATTTGCTCAAAGGTTCCAGTTTGTTTGGATCCATTTACTTGTGCTGCCACTGGGAAATGTCTTGAAACTACCAAAAGAATTTGCAACACATATCTATCCAATGAAGAGAAGTCACCCTTCACATATAGGCTGGGACGTCTTCCCAGAATAGCCTGGGCTCACAGCGAGTCCTGCAAGTCACTGTTAACTACTGGCGTATGGACCAAAACCAATCACCTAAGTGCTCCGGGGAGGAGAAAAATAAATGTGACAGACCTCTGCAATAGCCTGATGTTGACATTTTCCCTCCTCCCTGCTAACAAAGAGGGATAACATAGGGTAGGGGGAATATATATATATATATGTATGTGTGTATGTGTATATATGTACACATATGTATATATATTTTATAGAGATATAGATATAAACCCAACAACATACCACAGTGCAGAATTTCACCTAAAAGCCTTCTATCAAAAAGCTAAGGTTGAAAGTTCTGTGATTATACGGGGGAGTTTTTTTCCCTGCACCTGATTGCAATTTGGGGGTAAAGGACTGTTCCCTTACATCTTCGTAGGAAAAAAAGCAAAGGGATCCATCACGTGGTTTGTATTTCTCAGAAACCTCTCCAGGATTCATTTGTGCTACTGGAGATGTAGATGATTCTTCAATCTCAAAACTGATGGTAGAGAGACAGAGGCCAAATAGCTAAACTGATACCTTGTAATTGATCTTGGCTTTATTTTGGGATTTGTTTTTCTGCTGCCAGTGTCCTCTCCCACCCCACATCTCTGCCATCTGGGGGTCTTATCTCTTGCGCATTTTTAATATGATTTGAAAGATAAGAAAACTCTACAGCAATCTTGCTTTCTTTTGTTGTTGTTTTGTTGTTGCTCTTGTTTTGTTTTAACGGGAGGATGCACCATTTGTTTCACCTTCAGTTTGATTTGCAGCACTGAGGGTATTTTGTGTGAGGCAGAGCCATATCTAGTTTGTTGGTGTGAAGTTCAGCAATCTTTAATGCCCAATAATAGAGAAATTTCTGGACTTTCTCATTTTACATTGCTTGTGCCACAAGACAGGAAGGAAAGTCTATGGTGCTCAGGTAAGAAGTAATCTATCATCAGTGGTCCCTGTTATTTGAAGGAATATCTAGCAACTGAAATTGTATTTGCAAAGGAAGAAGATATACAGAGAAACACTACAGGGAATCATATGATGTCTGGAAGAAAGCAAGTCCACACCAGGACATTAAAAACATAAAACCTCTATTATGAGACATCCATAAGAGAAAGGGAAAAAAAAAAACCCAAGGTGATGATAGAGGCACATGATGATAGAGGTTTATCAGCTATTAAACCGACACAATATTTCATATAACCATATATTTAAAAAGGTTAATCTATCGAGAAAAAAAAATGCTATTTGGCAGTGAGTTGTGTCCCATATGCTTACGTAGAGATAGTCCAATTTTACAAAAGCCTTTATTGAGTCACAAATTGTAAAGTCTATGTTAAGGGTAGAGATAGACATCATAGAGTGGGGAGAATTCAGGGCCAGTATCTGATGAAGAAAGAGCATACAGCTCTTCTTGAGCTTTCCACAGGTATATTCTTTTTATCCTCAGTCAACATGTTACAAGTCTCAGCACTAGAGTACTAGACTTTTTCTGCCTCAAAAGAAAAGACGCAGGAGCACAGACACAGCAGAGGCAGGGGACAGGTCATCTGCTACGCTCTGGCTCCCGAGGTGGGGAACTGCAATACACCGAGAGATGTCAGTGGTCACGAGTCTGAAACAAAGGGGCCAGAGAGTCACTGTGCCCAGATATCCATCCTGCTTCAGGTTAGGCAGTTTGCAGCCCTGGCTCAGGAGCAGCTGCTGGGCAAGGCGGCTGAGGAGCATCCTCTTGCTCAATGGCTGGAGGGGACATAAGAAAGAGTCAGAGGAGAATGTGGATGAGAGAGGAAATGCAAAGATCCAAAGTATGGATCTTTGCCACGTGCTCTAGGTGACCCTGCATGAGCAGGGGGGTTGGACTCGATGACCTCTGAGGTCCCTTCCAACCTTCAGCATTCTATGATTCTATGATTCTAAAGTGATCACTGTAAAGAAAAGCCCTTGCTGGTTTCTTCTAAAGGATTCTCAGTGTCGGAAAGAAACAGTGCTGGGAGTTTGTGCTGAAAATAGTTCATATCCTATACTGTTCTCCCTGTGATGGCTGCATGAACAGTTCCTTCCTTCCTTCCTTCCTTCCTTCCTTCCTTCCTTCCTTCCTTCCTTCCTTCCTTCCTTCCTTCCTTCCT
>NW_020455622.1:207793-213951 GCF_003342845.1 Nothoprocta perdicaria
TGTCTCTCTCTCTCTGTGTCTCTCTCTCTCTCTCTCTCTCTCTCTTCTGCTTCAGCTTCTGTTAGGAAATGGTGAAAAAACAAGGATAGGAACCATTATATTTAAGTGCTGCAAGTTTTGTCACAGACAAGGTGAATGCTGCAAAATACAATGAATTACAGACAATCCAGCAGTATAAACCCACATGCTTAGCATTTATGTTAGCAAAGAAAGTTCATCTTCAGCACTGGGTAAAAGAAAAAAAAAAAAGCAAGGAATCCTGAAATTACACACATTTCCCCATGGGAAAATTTTGTAGACAAATGGTCACCAAAAATACAATTTCACCTACAAAATCTAAGTCAAAGGAAACAAATATTTTTGGTGACTGTTGGGAAGTATCTTCCAGTCATATGTAAAGACCACCTTAACTTCTTCCCCACCATAACTGATAGAAGTTCTCTCAAGTCTCATGTTAGCCAAAATGAAAATAGCGTTTGCACTTGGAGCAGGCCATTTCCACAGTGGACGGCTTTGGCTCATGCTGTGCTCTCTGCATCAGGTTTTCACGGCACAGGGAGGAGAGCAGGCGTGAGTGGCACCAGTAGCACCGCAGCTGCTCAGACTGCAGGGGCTCGTGATGTGCTGTGGGACCCCCACAATTCAAAATATCCTTGGGGCTTTGGAAACAAGTTGACCAGCAATAACTAAGAAACAACCCCTGCAAACCAAGCTACAGGAGGCAGATCCCTGTTTACCTCACATCCACATGGCAAATACATAGAGTGCAAACAGAGCATTAATATCTGGAGCTGCAGGAACCCTGGGCTACCCATCTAGGCTAGCAGAGGTTAATGCTGTCTTGCCACCAACCCTAGAACACCCCTGCCCAGTTTCCAAATACTGAATGCAGAATTTGCCAGCAGCAAAGTAGTCAAACTTTCTGCCTCCTCCATCAAAGCGAGGCAGAAAAGGGTAAAACAGTGTAAGAAATGCCCAACAATGGATCTTCATGTTATGTGGATTTCCATTGCTGTTGACTTGTTACAAGTAAGCCACAAGGCAGGCAGGCAGGATACACTGTGGTTCCACAACAAAACATCTTCCTGAGTCAAGCTGGAGACCTTCTAGCTGCTTGTGCATCCTGAGGACACTTCTGGACCCTTTACGTGAACATTCAGTTGCTGCAGCCCTCCCTGGATTTTCCACTCGCATGCATTCTTCCACTCGCTCCTTGTCAGGCTGCAAGGCTTTCACCACGTGCAAATCCCAAACGCAGCAGTTCAAGATTTTTTTTTTAAATAAAATTCTAGTCTGTTTTTATTCATGACGTCTTTTTGTTTTCTTAAGGTGTGGGGTTTAAGGAACTGAATCAAATGAATGTAACAAAACGAAAACAAACATAAAAAAAAGCCTATTCTCAGGGCCAGTGAGTTGCAAATAATTTTTAAAAAATGCCTGTAATTACATCATCTCAATAAATTTAATATAAAAATGGGAATACCAAATTTTGTTGGTGCAATCATTGCTAAAAACTCCTTTTTTTTTTTTTTTTTTTTGAGGATGATGATGGTGCCCAAGTGTATATAGTACATAGCAGCATGTTTTCAGTTGTGAAAAGAAACCAACAGGCTTCACACACCCAAACCTATGTGACCAGAGCTTGGATCCTCTCAGGGAAGCTTTGTGTGGAAAAGCTAATCCAATCCCTTGGAGTAATTACTTTGTTGCCTGCTATTAGACATCCATAGAGCCCTCGACTAGTGTCTAGATGAGTGTACCTAGTCATCTTCCCTGGTCTAGGAATGGGCATAGAAGTAAAACTCAAAAATGAAGCAGCATGATGACTCTTGTGGCTTTTCCTTATATACCTAAATATGCCAGTTCAAGTAGTCTGAGAGCAAGATTTTGTTTTCTGTGACATCCATCTGTGCCAGCGGCAGTAGAAACACGACCCGTGCGCTGCATTTGCAGCGTGTGTTACCCCACTCTGCTCCCCAAGCCCACCAAGACCCAGGGACCTCTGCAAATAGGCTTGGTGCCAGCAGCCTGCTCTGAAGAAGACAGCAAGACGTAGCACAAACTGCTCGCTACTGCAAAACACTCCCTGCTGCAGCCTTTTTCCCATTAAGTGGTGCTTTTAGCACTTAGGGCAATGCCAGGCCTGTGGAGTGCTCCTCATGATAACTGCTACAGAGTGTTTTATACCACAAGGCAAAGGAGTAAGCACTAAACAAACCCCTCTCTCAACCCAGACAACACACCAAGAGGAAACTCACCGAGTATTTTGCTCCATAATTCTTTCCCTTTGGGCCATTTCCCTTCATTTTAGAAGAGAAAAAAAAATGTATTCTGCACACCACTGCAGCTTTCTGCAGTAAAGCTGCAGTTTGAAGGCAGAGAAAAGAGGAAGTTTTCAGTGGTTTCAACTCCATTCTCTCCATTGAGAACTAGTCTTGGTGCTGCCTGTTAAATCCAGAATGAGGTTAGAGAACAAACTTCAGCCATCCCAGCACAGAAGAGACCCCAAAAGCACCTGCAAAGTTATCTCTTTGCTTTCTATTTTCAAACTCAGATCAGCACTAAAAAGAAAGATGCTGGCCCGAGACAAGCAAGGCAATCATGGATGATGCACATGTTTGTAGACTACAGCCCTAGGCAGTCACATTGCAAACCTTTCCCATCATATTTCCTAGCTTTGTCTGGGAGACAATTTGCAAGAGTGTCAGTGAGGAGCTCAGTTACTCTCCATACACTCAGTGACTTGCAGAGGCTGCCAGCAAGCCAAATGGCAGAGGCATTTTTTAGAGAAAACTATTTTGGAGTAACTTTTAGCAGGAATTTTTTTACTTCTCCAAGACAGGTCTCCAGCTGTAAGGTATCAGCAAACAAACACATCCATTTTTTCACCCCCTCAAAGTATTAAACTGTTTCAGGCAATTCTGATTTTTTTTTTTTTTTTTTTTTTTTTTTTTTTTTTTTTTTTTTTTTTTTTTTTTTTTTTTTTTTTTTTTTCACCTAAGCTGCTCCTTCACAATGCTTAAAAAGAGCCTCTTAGGAGAGGTGTGATGGCAGAATGTGCAAGCCCCCTGCTTTGGAGCCACAGAATCAAATAACCTTCAAAAATCCTGGCTGGGGACACAACTTGGGGGGGGGGAGGAGGAAAAGGGCAACAACCTGATTTAAGCTTCCCCCAGGCACAAGATGCCCCCAAGCTCTTAAAGAGCGCAGGGCTGTGGTTGCAGTATCCACTTCCCAAAGAGATGAGGATGAGAAGCACAAGGAGATCCATGCTGACACAGCTGCAACATGAAGCATAGGACAGGACCATGCCTACTGGTGAACAAAGTCATGTCAGAGCTTCCTCATTCTAGACTGTCCTACCTGCTTTTCCCAGCCTATACAAAAGTTACACACAGTTTTGCAGCCAAAGCAAAAAGATAAAAAAGGGCCTGTTTTCTGACCTTCCTTCCTCTTGCTGGCTCTTTCCTCACCTTGTTGCTTTAAAAGCAGCTGGGTGAGATCTGGCTGTTAGCAGCATGGCCAGACGTGTGCGTGCCACGCGCGGCGGTGCCTGTGCCACTGCTGGGCGCTGGGGACCTGCCACATGCCAGCCTCCCCTCTCGGCCGGAGCCGGCGTCCAGCGGCACGAACGGCATTAGGCAATTACACAGCCTTTCTCTTCCTCCCTTGTGGCAGCAGCATTCTATTCCTGCTGCAACATCCCTCGTTTATCCGAAAGGACAGCACTGACAATGCTTAAAAATTATTTTCCACAATTAATCACAGGAATCCAGGCAACCTGTTTGTTTATCAACCGGCTTTTCCGCTGCTATGTGTGCCTGGAGATTACCTACTGAGGGGCTCCTCACGAGGCCTGGGTTGCACGAAAGGGTTCACGATGCAGGACATTGATTTCTCCTAGTCATTCCTGCCAGACAGAGGCAAAAGTCTAACGTACAAAGGGAAAAAGAATCTGGCAACCACTTTGGGGCAATGCACATGTTTACTTCAACTTTTATATTTACTGTCCATTGTCATCTTAAAAAAGTCAGCATAGCTCTATTAAACTTGGAACAGCACCATCAGTATACACAAACACTGGACCTGGGCTAAGTTACAGCATAAACACCAAGCAGACCCTCTTTCTGCAACTGTACTGAACTGGTTCCCAAGAATTACAACTCACATTTAGGAAAATAAAGAAAACAGAGTCTCCTCATATAAGACAATAGAGGTCATTATGCCCGATATTATCGGTTGTAAAAACTGCAGGGACACATCAATCTTCCTGCCTTTTGCAAACACCTGTGCATATGGGTTCCCAGCATCGGAAAGTGCTGGGAGTACTGCCGCAGCAGGAAGAGCGATAACTGTTCAGGAATTGGAATTGATCTCGTGCCACCTGATAAACATTATTAGCCCAGGGTTGTTGATTTGAAGCCAAGCTCTCCTAAGTGGACAAAGTTTGCAAGAGAAACCTTCCCGGTGTTTGACAAGGTAACGGGAAGTAATTAGAGTGAAGGCAGTGTGAACAAAGCAGGCATTGTGTACTGTGGGTTCAGTAAAGCTGTGAACTCACAATCCTGCAGAATAAAGCGAGGAAAAGCAGCAGGTGTGACAAATGGAAATGGAGGGAAATAAGGGGTCAGTTCAGACAGTTACAAAGGTTAAGGCCAAAGGTGTTCACCACATGGCCTGTACCCCAAAGGCCATTACATTTTGACTCACCTTCCCAATGACAGTAACTTTTGCTTGACTAATGTGTGTCTGCAGGATATGAGCAAGTCTTGATTCAAAGACCTGAAGGATGAGGAAGCCACTTCCTTTGTACCACTGGCTAACTATCCCTAGGATTAAAATCTGTTCCTTTCTCTCCATTTAACCCTATCTTAATTACACTTTCAATCATTAACTCTCATGCTTTTCTTCACTAAATTCTTGTAAAACCCAGTATTCCCACCAGTGCACTGTTACTTACAGCCTGCATTCAATGCACCTCACAGTCGTCTTCTCCAGCTGCATAAGCAGAATCCGCAATGCAGCATAGCACGGGCCCGTCTTGGCTAATGCCAGCCAGAAAGTGAAGTGCGTTTAGGAGGGAAGCACAAGGCAAAATCAGTTGGAAATCTTTGTAATAAAATATTTTCTCCAACTCTTGAGGCAGCCTACCTGCACCCTGTCTCCTATTGCAAGGAATGGAGACTCCGTTGTAGAGCAGCTTCCCAAAGGTGATGCTGGCAGGTAGAGGGGCTGCAGGATGCCGCTGGGCCTGTCTCCGTGGGTGCTGCTGGGCTGCTGTTTCAAGGGAGGCTTCAGAGGGCACTTCAGGGTCCCTGGGGCCGCCCAGTTCATGTGAAAGGGAAACATATGAAGGTGAGAGTCCAGGTACCCCAATAATCACGCTTCTTCCAGACTCCCAGTTAAGAAGTGAGGTTTTCCTCCTTAACTTGGAAAAACCCTGAGAAGAAAATCTGCAAATATAGTAGCAGAGGAGTTGCTAAAGGCCCATTTCCTTATTTCCTCTCAAAATGTTGTTAGTGTTTGTGAGTACTCTTGGGAACACACTGCCTGACAGACTAGGCATCCTTCCTCTCTACATTCATTCTTGGTTCACATAACAGTGCCTTATCCAAATTAATTCCTAAAAACTTCCTAAAACGTGGAATTAACAAGCAAGACTAATTAACATGAATCATTATGAAGTTTCACCCAACATTCAATTCGAATAGTCCAACCCACTCCTGAAATGTCCTCCCCATCGCAGAAAGCAAACAGACCAGGCAGATCTGCTGTTCAGGCATTAAGTTTCAGCATCAGGCTTCATCCTTGCTCTGCTAAAGTCAACAAGAAGCCTGTCACTTGTTTTGGCAGGGTGAGGAATTCACCTGCTCTGTCCAGAGGGTGCTGAAAGGCCTTCTGAAGCCTGTTCTTCATCTCCCTGTGAGCAAGAAGCAGTGTGGACAACAGTAATACAAACTGCCCTGTATTTTTGCTCTGCTCCATTTGGGGCTGTACCAAATCTGTAAAGTATGAAGTATGAGCAGTTCTTCTGCAGAAGAAAAAAATGAGGCTTTGCTTAAAGACAATGCTTAAACTCAGCAACCACCTTCAAGGAAGGAAGGAAGGAAGGAAGGAAGGAAGGAAGGAAGGAAGGAAGGAAGGAAGGAAGGAAGGAA
>NW_020455622.1:214451-348917 GCF_003342845.1 Nothoprocta perdicaria
AAAGAAAGAAAGAAAGAAAGAAAGAAAGAAAGAAAGAAAGAAAGAAAGAAAGAAAGAAAGAAAGAAAGAAAGAAAGAAAGAAAGAAAGAAAGAAACGCCTTCACAATCCCAGAGTCAAAACCATGAGCTTATTTTTTTGGTGATACTGTAGAGAACTGGTTTTAGCAGTGATGTTTGCCACTTCCCAACACATATGCATTGATGCATTGATAGTTAAAAAAAAAAAAAAAAAAAGAAAAAGAAAGAGTCAAATCTTTAAATCCAGCTATGAAAGACTTAAGTGTCCAGGGTTGTCGTGTCAGGTAATTTCCAATTAAAAGACTTTCATTAGAAATGCTTTCACCCCAAAAGATAAGCCTCAGGCACAAAATCAGAATCATAAAATCAGGCCAAGCCCATCTCAAAGTATGATTACAAATGACCCAGTTCCCCAAAGGATGATTACACCTCAGTTTTCACTGAAATCAATAAAAACCACTGGTTTCCATTTGGAAAGCAGACTGCTTATTTAGGCTCCTTAAATCCATTGATTCTTTATCTGAGCTCTCTATTAACCCTGCCTTTCATTTCTCTTCCTAAATTGCTCAGATCTCGTACCTTCACAGAGCTTCTATCGCCTAACGCAGAACCCCCGCCACTTCCACGTATTCAAACAGCCTTTCCACTCACGGACTATGGCACTGGCAGGAGAGCCTGGGCTGGGAGACAAGCACAAAGCACAGAGCACTCAGCAGCGATTGAAGCACTGGGTAAGCTATACGCTTTGGAAAGTCTCATCATCAGGCTTTCTCCATGAGCCAGGACAGGAGTAAACCAAAAATGCCTAGCACCATCTGAGATAACAAGCAGCACCCCGTAAGTCTTATATATCCAATGGATTTATCTGCCACCAATAACAAATCATTGCACGCTCAAGAAATAAAAGGATATCCAAGCTGTCCCACTAATTTCAGCCCTGTGCTCACATAGTGTCCCAGTTGAGGCTGTGTCAGATACAGAACTAGTGCTAAAAAGCAACAAGAGTAGTTACAGTTGGTCTTACAAATCAGGATAAACCTTTATTTTTCATTTTTTATTTCCAAATCTTCCTTTTTGCTCTGCAAGACAGAAGAGTCCCATCCCTGCAAGGAAAGGCTTGACTAAAGAAGGGGACTGGCACTTTCACTGGGGTCTGCTCAAACCCACTGAGAAAGCCTCTGTGTGGCCAGACACAGCCCTTGGCACTTCTATTTCCCAGATGGGACCCTGGAGATATGAACAGCCTGCCTACCCAAGATGCCCTAAGATTTAAGGTATTCTGAGCAAGGACGCTGCAAGCACAGAGCAGTGTCCACAGGGAAGAGCTAAAGCCAACGTGTCACTCTTGCATGAAAGAGCAACCCGGGGAGCTCTCTGACCTTGCAACCTTGCAGTGCAGCACAGGACACCAAATCCTCCTTTGAGCTGTGTCAAACACAAGCACATAAAGGAAACCTCCAAAAAGGAGGACCTCCAGAAAGGAAACAGAAGAAGGGTAGTTAGCAATGAATAAGTAATAACTGGGCATTTGTCTAACAGCTAGTGTGCCAATGAATAATTGAAATCTCTATTACAATCGAAATACAAATACAAATGTACAAGTAAACACACACTTGCTGCAGCTAACACCAATGAAACAGCTGCTGTGTCCAGAGGTATAATTATATTTAGATTCATTTTTAAATTGAACATCTCCACTTGATTTGGGAAGCAGAGATGATAAAGGCACAATAGTTACCTTTTGACCTCCATGAAAGGCACAACCCAACAGAGACATTTTTAAGTGATACTGGGAAGAAGAAACTGTGAATCGCTGTTCACGTAACCCAGGTTTGCTCCTGCTCTAGAGCATCAGCAAAAGAGGCAGGGTCTCCCCTAGCTGCAGCTTGCCTGGCTGAAGCCAGGAACGTGATCTGGAAGGAGTGGAGCTAGAGACTCAGTCCTTTCTGAGCAGCAGAACGCAGATCGCGAGTATGAGTGTGAGGCACTGGTTGAAAAAGGGTAAATATTTATGTGGGAGAATTTTAGAAAGAAGGAAACATATTTCATTTAGTTGTAAATCATTCAGGAAATTATTCATTTTTCAAATTAAAACATTTTCTTTAAATTCAAAACAACTGTTTTTCTCCTGGAATTTGTTTACAAAAAAAAAGGAAGAGTTTCAGCTCTGCCCTTTTTCATCCCTCCTCCACAAAATGTCAACCTTAGCCCCTTGTCTGACGTTATGAAGTCATTTGGGAGGAGAAAAAAAAATGTAGTGAGGATTTCTTGAGCAGCTGTAGCTGCTGGATAGTGGAGTGATCCTGTGCTTCTCCACCTGTTGCATGTATGCAAGGTTATTTGCTCATTATAGCCTAAAACCAACTGCCAGAAAACCAAAGGGGAAGAACAATTGATTCACCTCTTCAAAAGCCATTTAAGTAGTCTCTGTTTGACAAGATGAGAATCTTCTTTCTCTGTTTCATTCCTGTTGATTTTTTTTCCACTTTGATACATTTTATTTAAGAGCTCCCTGTGGAGCTCGCAGTCACATGGGGTGTGTATGCAATAAATCAGTGCTTTTCAGTCCACAAAATAGCATCTTTCCCCCTTCTATATCCCATTTCATAGCAATGTTTCCACCACCCCTAGAATGCTGAAAAAAAAAATCACAGGCTTTGTGTTATGACTGATGGCCAGTAATCTGCTCTCTCACTGAGTCCACATCCCCCAAAGTCTTTATTCCTCAGATGTATCTGGCCCTAAGCCCCACAAAGTTTCGTTTTAAGTCCAGCTTCTTAGATTACTGCATGAGCAATAGTGATGAGCAATCAAGACAAACAACTTGGTTTAAATTAAATCTTATGAATGTGGAAGCAAAACAGAATTGCATACAAGTTATGGGGTATGGACACAGGAAACGTCCCTCAGCTTGCAGGCCACCTTTTGCATCCATAGAAATTTACAGTGCCTTAAAGGTGCACCTCACCTTCGAAGATACTATCGTAAATCCATCCTAATAAAGAAATGGATCTGCAACTGCAGGAAAGAAGAGGTTGCAGCCTTCTGGCCGGCATAAAATCTCTCAAAACAGCCAGTGCCAGCTCACTACTTCCAGAAGCAGCTGCAGAATGGAGAGGAACACACAGCTGCAAAGAGGGTAGCAGAATAATAATAATAATAATAACAACAACAACTCTGACAAAAATATTGTAAAGCACTGACTACCCAGGTCTGACCAGTCCTGTGACCAGTTCTCTAGACATCTAACACAATCTGGTGTATCCTAATTGACAGCAAGGAACCTCTCTCCCACATCTTTAGCCACAAATGTTATACTGGGAAACCTAGGTCTTCCCACATGTTCCCATGGCCTTCCTGGTGCCAGCACCAGTCCTTCTGCAGCCACCAGGCAAACTGACCCAGGAAAAAAATAACCTGAACAAAAAATAACAGGCTCTTTTCAGTTACTTCAGCCTCATGGTCTGACTCATCACAGGAGTGCACAGATGCTAATGCTGCTACAAGTAAGGGCAGTGGGAATATGCATCCAGAGGGAGGAAGAAAGGAAGACTTCAATTTGCTTAAAATGATTGTGAAACCACAGCCCAGATGGATCTTTGAGGGCAGTTCATTATAGCAGCCAAGTTCCCATGTAGCCCTATGCTGCCATTTCATGTGTATTTTCTTTCATGTAACCACTTGTCCCTACCCAACACAACTCCATGGCACCTCACTTTCTCACAAACCAGACTGGAAAACCAGATTTCAAGGGCATGGCACGTCTTTGTACATTGCAAATAAACTCAGCAGCTGTCCAAATGGATGTAGACATCTGGATGATGTCCCTCAGAAGAGCTGCATGATGAACAGTCATATTTGCAAACACTCTCAGGCTTTCAACAGCTACCTAAACTATTCATTTTCTCCCTTTTGAGTATCTCCCTTTTGGGACTGGACTCTCTTTCTTTGTAAACATCTGAGAGAAGCCAGCAAGTCCACAAGCCAGACCCAATGTCTACTACAGAAGAGCTTAATTAATGCTCATGTCCAGGGCCTCTCATGGCCTTCCTAAGGAAAAGGAACAAGACTGGTGCAGATGCTTGCGTCTAAAGACACAAGAAATAGCACAGCACACTCCCTTACTTCATCTGTGAAGTTCTAGTTCCCAAGGGCAGACAATGCTGTGTTTCATAGGTGCTACCCATTTCCTTACAAGGGAGCACAATTACTTCCCAAACAACAGCATTGTTCTCCACTGGTGGTCTCCTGTGGCAAGACCACCCCAAGTGTAGGCTTTAGAGAGAAATCCCAAGCTTTTCAAGATAAAAAGAAAGTTCACTTCAGTACACGCTCCATCTGATTATGCCAAAACACATCACAGTCTATTTCCTTGGCACATTCACTTCCAGCACCCTTCAAAAACCATCCTTTTTGTCTTGGATAAGGAGTTGACCGCAGAAGTAACCACCTCCACACAAGATTGCTGTAATTCTTGGGATCTAAAATCACCAGGATATTCACTTGCCAGCTTCTACCACTATTCTGATTTTCACAACCACAACGAATGTGAGTGCGGAGAAAACAACTGAAGCTACAAGCTATCTCTGCGCATATAGGCAGCTTTGTACTTTCCAATGTCCGATCACCAACGCTTAGGCTCACTTTTCTTAGCACTTTTCTCTTCCCCATGAACCCTCCTGGCCATTAGCTGTGTGGTCAAGTCCAAGAACAACAGTGAAGGTTTTTTTGATGTTTAGATTTGTCATTTCACACCATGTGATGAACTCCTGGTGCAACCAAGGAGTTCAAAGGCAGCTGCCTTTGGAAATCCCCTAAACATGACCATTTGTTTGTGCAGGCATCTGGGCCACATGGAACTGAGACCTCTGAGACCATCTGGCCTGGCTTCAGCATTTCTCCTGAGGTGTTCCTGGCCTTTACTTTTTACAGCCCACAGTCAGTTTGCTAGGCCAACAGAGCAACCACACAGTCCCATTTCCTGGTCCCTCTACTGTGCTTCCTCCCCTAAACATACCATGTTCATTAATTTAATCCTATGGGCTGCTTAGTTCTTTTCCACCTTTGCACAGATATTTCATTGGGTGTGCAGCAGACCTTTGCTTTCATTTACCTTCAGCAACCTACAGATAAACACAAACATTTGCCAAAGACAAATTGTTTTTGTTAAGTACCCCTCCCTTCCCCTACAAGGAGGTGAGAAGAATATTGCAATAGGTTTTGTACTCCCCACCCACATTTTTTTCTCACTGCCAAACATATTGCATCAGGAACAATCGGAATTTTTTCCTTGTGTGGGCCATGAGTGTATATAAAATGCAGCAACATTTCTATGCTAAAAAAGTCAACAACAACAAAAAAAAAACCCACACACTCACATGATCTTTAGACTTGCTTTCAGAAGAACACCAGAATTGGTTCCGCTGATAAGATGAAGAACTCTACTATTGTGAGAGCTATAGTCACAGATGCAAAGCTGCTCTCTCAGCCTTGGGAAGGGAGAAAATGATGCTTAGGGGCTGTTTATTCAATGAGGGAGAAAACAATACAAGCAGAAAGCGCTTTCTGAAAGTTACAGCTGCATGCACTAACCACAGAAGGAGATTATGGAAAACCCAGCTTAGGTCTGCAACAGGTTCTGCTTCTGTGAGTGCTACTGTGTTGATCCCCAAAGCATCTTCACATGAAGCAGAACCCAAGCACTCAGTATGATAAACCAACACAATAAGAATGAAACCAGATGTATATTATTCAGACACCTTACCCAATAAGGGAACCACAACATCCATTACCACCATTACAGGCAGAAGCATGCATTCTGTAGATCCAAACATCAGAACATCAGAGCCCACCTAAAGTCAGTCCGTAGCACTTATTAGACAAGCTGAAAAAGAAAAAAAAAAAAAAAAGACGCAATGTTTAGACAGTCACAACTAGAAGACATGCTTTATTTGATTTATGTTGGGGGATGTATGGTCCAGATAAATAAAAACTTGTATGCATATTCCTTGGTAAGCAGTTATATGGAATACTTTAAACAATACCTTAATTTTGTCTCATGCAGATGCTCTTTGATACTGTTACTACATGGACCTGTTCTGCACACCTACAGAAAACAAACGCTAGTCTCCACTGCTACTGTGTTCACATGCTGCAAGACTCCAGAGGAGTTTCAATTAGTAACTGAATCAGAAGCTGCACTTCAGGATGGGAGGTTTGTGCACTTGGCATCTACTCAGAGTCTGCAACTCCAGTTTCATGGATCCTTGGGCCAAGTGCAGACTGCCCTGAACTGACAGGGAAGTTGAATTCATTGACTAGGTCAAGCCAGAGAGGAGGACGAAGAGGAAGTATTTAGCTCCAGCTGTGCCTCCTAGAAGCCTAGAAGATTTGTTTCTGGTGTTCTGTCACTGTTAAATACAGGTAATATCCCTTTGGGAGCTTGAGGTGTGATGAGATGGAGCTGAGCAGGGCAGAAGTGCCCTTTCCTTGCTATTTGTGCACTTCCAGCCCCTGGCAGTGGGGTAGGAGTCCTTGGCCCTGTGCTGCTGTGCCCACAGCAGACTGTCCCAGCCATGCCAAGGGGCCTCTCAGTTTTACTCTGTTCCAGCTTCAACATAGTCTCACCTAACACCACTGGCTCAAGCAAAAGACACCTATCTGTCACATCAGGTTATCACTTTCTCTCCCCTAATATAAAGTAAAACACCCTGTACCTTGCTGCCAGCAGCCCTAACCACATCACAAACAGGAGGAATCTACACAAGCATTCAAAACATGTGGAGGTTATGCCACCGCAGCAATTAAATCCACGCTCGCTTTCTTGAGCGGTGCCTGGAGGGAAACAGCCTGCGTTGTGGGGCAGAGGAGGACATGCCGCAATAATCTGGGCCTTCTCACAGCCCAGGCTATGGATTGCAACCTCAGGAACAAATGCCAGCAGCGCGTCTTGCCTCAGAGGCTGGGCTGCCCTCTTCCAGGTGGGCTCACTGCAGGACATGCCATACCAGACACAGCTCTGTGCTTGGGGGCTCTGCAAAGCCCGGGGTTGCCCTATGTCTTCTCAAACCCAGGTTTAGCTGCAGTTTTGGAGCTGAGCAGAGGGAAGAAGTTCTTGGGCACCAGGCCAGCAGCTCTGCGGGTTGGGGTGGTACCACCTGTCCTGGCTTGGTGCAAAGGAGCTTCTCCCCAGCACACACTACTCTACTCTACCTGCCGCATGCACACCCACCATCTCCACTTTCCCCTCTGCTTTCCCACTGGGATCCAGGCAGGGAGATGCAAGCTGTGGCCTAAAAGAAGTCTGGGCCATGATGGGCTCCTCTCCTCCCCGTAGCTAAGTCCCCGCTCTGCAGCTCTCGGTGCTGCTGCATGCAGGGAGGAATTTCACCCCGGCTGAACCACCAGGCCCACGGTGCAGCTAAGGTGCTTGCAAGCGCTCTCCCCATGCAGCCTGCCAGAACAGGTCCCGCAGGCTCCTTCCTTCCTTGGGCATGCCATGGAGCGCTGCTCTTGGAGCTGCCATGCCTGGGGCCACGCGCTGCGTGCGTGCCAATGGCGGCCAGGGCGCGCTCCACGGAAATTTTCTCATGGAACTGTTTCCACTAGAAAAGGCGAGTTTGCAAAACAGCTGGCGCTCTGTAGCAATGCCTCAGTTTTGCCAGCATTTCGGATGCCACCAGGCAGGTTTCTGCCATCCTGCTGTGCACCAAGGGGCACTGCCCCACTCCTTGCTGTCACGGCTGTCGAAAGGGTGACACAGCTGTCCAGCACGTAGCTTGGCTGACTGGCTCCCAGTCTGTACAATAGGTCTGTACAAGGCGGCAGGCTCCTGCCTTGAAATGGTCCTCCAAATAATCCCTAGAAAATGCCTCACCACCATCACCACCACTGCCCACTTTCATTTTCTGCCTTGGAAACACAACAGAAAGGAAACTGTGTGAGAGAGAGATTTAATTAAGTGTGTTTTTATGTCCATTCCTTTATGCTGCCAGCACCAAACTTCTAGCCACAGAGTCAAGGAGAGAAATTATTGCTGCTCTCAAGTCAGGGTCTAGATTCTGCTTTGAGGGGTGCCTTTTGCTGACAGTTATACACAGAATTAAACACAAATCTATCATCAACACTTCAGCATTTTAAAAACTTTAGCTAGCGTTTTATGCCAGTTTCTCATTCTTTAGCTCCCATTGCTTTCAGTGACTACAGGCAAGGCACTCTCTCAATTACCTTTTAAGCAGAAGCTGTTGGCCAGTCTACAGAGAAGTAACCTGGGACGAAAATCCTTTGCCTGGGTGCAGCTAGACTTAATACTTTTGTGAATACTGAATTTTCTGGAAAAACAGAATTGCAGATAAACTGAAAAGTTTTGCAAATTCAGGTTAAATGTAACAAATAGTTACAGCTGAGAAAAAAAAAAAAAAAAAGCAGGCAAAATTCTTTTATAGCATAAAAAACTTTAATTTGGCATACTTGAAAATTATTTGTTCCAGAAATGTCAAAGGGAAACTTTTCACTTCAAGATGGCAATTTTCATTTAACAACAGACTTAAATTTTAAAAAGAAAGATAATAAATTGGAAGATTAAGCAGAAAAAATATACTACTCTGGATCAGTGTAGAAACTTAATCAGATTTATGTATGTTTTTCCTCTTTTTCTGGAGAATGAAGAAAAAAGTGTTTTTTTTCTTTGACTGACTGATTTTCTTTGACTTGAACCAGCACTTCTCCCCAGAACATTTGCTTAAGCCACTGAACAAAATTTCCATCATCTTTCCATGGGGCTTGTCAAGCACAAGGAACAGCCCATAGCAGTTCTTCAAAACCAGTATTTAAGTTCTGGACAACTGGGACCACG
The DNA here is from genome assembly GCF_003342845.1 of Nothoprocta perdicaria. Classification (NCBI taxonomy): domain Eukaryota; kingdom Metazoa; phylum Chordata; class Aves; order Tinamiformes; family Tinamidae; genus Nothoprocta; species Nothoprocta perdicaria. The sequence goes on from NW_020455622.1 coordinate 223,324, forward strand.
GAGAAATTACCTCATGTGACCAAGCATATATGATCATCAAGCGCAGTCAAAATAAAATCTTGGTCTTTGGATTTTCATTTTCTCGTCAATAACAGAAAAAGTGCAAATGCCATTGATTGATGGGAAGGCTTTTTTTCTCCTGTTGCAGGACCATTTAACAAGCTTTCCAAAGAATGTATCAGTGTTCCAGCATTAGGAACAAGGGAAACAAACACAGGGAGACTTTGAGTCGTGTTTACATAAGAGGCCTGAAAATTTGGGGCACCTTTGTTTTTGGCTGCCTGATTCAGATCCCCACAGCCTGATTTGCATGAGTATTATGCACCCAGGACTCCTACAGAGATCAAAAAACAGCTCGTGCCTCTGCAAAATCAGCTTGCTGGCATCACAAAGCAGAGGCGCTCAAGCTCAGCGCTTTTTTTAAAAATCCCTGTCTGCACCCCTTCTCGAAGGGGGTGAACAAAATGCAAAGGTCAGGCCGAGGCTTAGCCACTCTTGGCCACATCCAACCCCATTTCTTCCTTTGAAAAGTACCAGAAAACCTCTCTTGCAGTTTTGGAGATTGCTTGTGATCCTCGGCTCTCTCCACTTTCTTTCATTATATCACTCTGCTTTGAGTCATTTCTCCAAAGGCCTGAAAGTACCAGAATTATTCTACTCTCAGTGGCCCATGTGTATACATGGATGCAGGGACAGCTCTTTCAGGGTATACATGGCTCCGAGGCTGAAACGGAGGCCCATTTTATCCTCCCTCCACCTCCTCCTCCTGCTCAAGCGGACAGTGGTGTCTGCATTTGGCTCAGAGAAGCAAAAAGCTTTGCCAGGGTTTGGGAAAGGCAACGCCATGCCCATATAGCTTGTCCAGCAACAATGGCTGGGCTCCATCCAGCTGTGGCAGGACTGCTGGGTGGTTGCTTTCATGTGCTTCTCATTTCATGTTGATTGCCCTGGCACCTGACGAGTTTGCAGCTTGGTTTAGCAAAGGTTTAACCGCAGCAGCTCGCCTCTTGTGAGGAAGGCAGATAGGGGGAGGCTGGGTGCTCCTGAGAGGCTGGTGTGCAAAAAGGAGTAGAGTATTTGCTAAATGCAAAAGCATTTAGCCTTGCTTTGGACTCTGATATTCATCAAACATAGCACAATAGGAACTTTAGAGCAATACAAATGTGCTGCAGCCATGGAAAGTGGGGTGGCTGGTCACTTTGGTGGGACACTCATGCCTGGGAAACTGCACCCTGGACTAAGCCCCATCCACCAGTAGCAAAAGTGCTGCAGAGAGAGTGTTTTGGAAGCAGCCTTCATCGCACCCGTTGTCTTTATTAGAGGCAATGTTAAAAGCCAGGCTTCCCTTTGGAAGTGGCACAATAGAGAGAAGGCCAGAAAAGAGTGTTGAGAAATCTAGTCATTTATAAAAAGTAGTTTAACCCAGGTGGTTATAGGCACTCTGACAATCTGTTCTGGACAAGAATTGTATTTCCTGTGAGTTCTTTCACTTGTGTCATTCTGTGTTTCAAATCAGCTTTGACACAACCTCAATGACAAAGGCTTTGAAGTCTGAACTAAATGTGCTACAGAGATCATTATTCATAACCACTCAGACGGAGAGGGAATATTTTCCTTTTGAAAGGTCTTGCCAAACCTGTCCTGTGCTTTGTTTGCTTTCAGAGGCACTGTGGTCATTCTTTCAGAAGAAAGAGTGCTACTGGATGGAGGAAAGAAAGGGTGATAACAGTTTGGCAGGGAATAGCCTTCAGAAATCACTAATTAAAGATTCTCTAATTAAAAAAACCACAGGGACCCTCTCAACTCGAAACTGCTGCTTCACATGGACTCCATGTGAAGGGTCTTTATGTGGCGCCATCCCCAGGGTACAATCTTGGGCCTAATTCTACAGCACCCTGATTTGCATCTATTTTTGTGAGACTTGCACTGCAACACATTGTAGGTCAGCAGATCTATTTGCAGTAGCAAGGTGCAGCCCGGCAGTAAGTGTTTACATACTTGGAGAGTACAAATCCAAGCTAGTCTCCAAGAAGAGCGGTAATCATCTACGATTTTGTAATAGAGGGATTGGCAGGGACAGAGCTGCATACATGTGTCTCCAGAGTGGCTTTGAAGATGTGTAATTTTTACATAGGTGTTATGAGAATGGTTTTTGGCTGAAGTTCTATGTAACAGTCATTTTAAACACCCCAGGGCCCAACCTGCTCCTGCTGAAGTCTCTGGAAAGACTACAAGGCAACAAGCCAAGACCCTTGCTCTCAGTGCCTGCTCTGCCTTTAGTGCTTAGTTCATTTGTCCTGCCCTTTTTGTTGCATTTTCCCCCCTTTCTAAACATCTCTGTAACTGGGTTCAAATAAACCTTCTTCTGGCATGCTGCCATTCCTTAAAATGTTTCCAGTGTTTGTTTCTTAAGCCCTTCTCTTTTCTCCTCTGATTTGTATCTCTCCAGGTTCTTCTCTCTCAAACTTTTAGTATCGCTGCTGGCCCAAACTCCAGTCTCCCTCTTAGTATCATTTCAAATGTATTTTCCATCACGGTGGCTTTTACCTATCTGCTCACTTAAAAATAATTCTCCCTGTTAAACATCATACTGTGGCTTTCTGCTCTCTCATTTTTATTTCACTGTCTCCCTCTGTATTTACCTTCCTTTCCTCCATTGTTTTAAGTTCATTTTTGCCTCAGGATCTTTATATCTCCCCACCATTCCCCTCTCATCTCATATGCTTTTCCTTTCCTGTCCACCTCAATCCCTTCTTCCTCATCTCACATCGCTTTTTCTCCTCCCATTCCTTCGTATCACCACCAACCTTTCTTTCTCTGCCACACATAATGATTCCCTCATACTTGTGTTTCGACCCATGCAAAGGACAGACGGGAGGATTCCATACACCACTGAAGCCAGTGAGCTGATAGCTGGTGGTCATGAAGCATCAGCTCCCAGCTCGCCCAGCCACTGCCTGGGAGGGTGTGGGAAATGGGAAGCATTGACTTTACAGAGATTCAAAGCACAGGGAAATGGTTTTGCTGGTATCTGCCAGGAATGTCTCCCAGCCAGGATGGGCCACTTAGCCATAAAAGCCACATCACCTCTGAGGCAGAGTAACCAAATTGTAACGTGGGATAGTTGTGTTAGATGAGAAAGGCAGGGAGAGCCACCTCTTGAAAATCTGAGAAGTGGGTAGGAGTCCAGTGGAAGAAAGCAGAGATGAGGAATGTGGCAGTCAAAGCAACGAGATATAAAGGGAGGTTTAAACACAATGATTTTTAGAGGACTTGATTGGAGCAGCGTTGCAGGAACCTGGGCCCACTTAGAGACTACAGTAGTGAAGGGTTGAGTCTGATGACAAGAGCCTAGATGGACAGCTGGATTGAACCGCTTCCTATCTTAATTTCTGATTCAAGGGACCTTCTCATACCACCTACATACCTGGGTATACCTCTAATATTTCATCTGATTTATTTCTTATATCCCAACCAGGTCCTGTGCTACAGCTGCTCTTGCAACACTTCGTTATGTGTTCACTGAGGTCAAAGATGAATAATGTAAGACATTAAAACTGCTTCAGGATCATAAAATACTACTCCAAACAGGATACTTGTTAGGAAACTATTCTCTTGATCCTCATATTTTTTACATCATCGGCTTGATAAACCCACTAAAAACACCAAGCATTTGGTTGAGTGAAAGGAAGTATTAACCTGTGATAGAGCAAAAGCCAGGGGACAGCTCAAGGTAGGAAGCTCAAGGCAGTGCACATTGGCACAACTGATCTGTTCTTTCCTACTGCAATCTCTTTAGAGGATTTTAAAGAAAATATTAAAATATTATTTTTTTTTTGCCAAATCCAAACAGGGTTTTTTTTGAATTTACCAAATCCCTTCCCTTTTTTGAGAAGCACTTCCAACTCCTGTCACTTTGGCTGATTTTTTGATGTCTCATAAGAACGATAAGAAGAAATGAAAAAGTCCTACTCCTTCACCTCCCAAATCGAGATTTCCCTCAAGATTTGACAATAAGCAGAAAAAGTAAGTGTGGTAAGGAATGCTTTGAGAATGTTCCTGTGGAATTTTCCAAATAAAGAGCCAAAAAATGCAAGAAGACAAATATTATAGAGATGATGGACATTTCAAAAGGCAATCCAAGGGGGAAAAAAAGCTTTTTAAAGGTTTCCTGCAGTGTCGTTCCCCTGCTTTGCTATTTTCCCTTGCCCTCAGAAATAGTACACAAACATCTAGCCAAAAATGGCACTAGCCATTTTTGAAACTCCTAGTCAAAGGTACAAAATGTGTGGTAGAGGAGATGGTATCCCAAAGGACTCTAGAATAAACAGAAAAAAACCTTTCAGAGCAATCATTTGTGAAGGCAGAACAAAAAGCATGAACATCCTGTAAGAGACTGGTAAAAAAGCAGCTTCAAATGTACAGAGAGTGGGAGACCTCATCCATCATGAAGTTTTCCCAACGTAACATCGAAGCCACTTTCTGATGTCCAACCCTATGGATTTCCACTACAACCTTGCTGTTTATAACCAGTACACAAAGCCCTTATCTTCCAAGCACAGCTGTAGAGGATAGAGAGTACACACCAGCAAGGCAGAGGGCAAGGCTAAAGAGCAGGGGCTTAAACCAGTGCAACAGGATGTGGCTCATGGAAATGCTCTGCAGGGGGGTAAAGTTTCAGTGCATGAAGACACAGCCATCTAGCTGTTCTCTCCCTCTGACACGTTAGGTCCTGCAGCTCTGGAATTAAAACTTGACCACCTGATTTCAGAGTATTTTGGTAGCAATAAAAGTCCCGCAAGATGGCATGAGAGCATTGCTTGCTTTAACCAGTGGGACACAGAGGCACTGTCATGGATGGGAGACGAATGCTTTTAAAACCAGTGACGCTGTAGACGTTTTTGGTGTGTGCATCTCTGTGTTTGTCTTTTTGCATGGAGGCCAATGCTTTCCCGCATGCCGATTTAACAACCACAGCAACTTGCATTCTCCCAGCCACTTCTTAGGTCAAACCCAGAAAACTCCCATAAGCCAGGAGGAAACCTCAAAAAGCTACATTCCTCCACAGAGAGGACTGAGTTTCTTCCCAGGCCAGTAAAGACTGAGAAGACATCCCCATATCTAAGGGTGTAACCTTCTGCCTTGTTGTGCCATGGTTTCATTTTTATCTGGCCTGGTGTTTTGCCGTTATCCATCCAGAAAGCTAGAATTTCCTTGAAGACTGTTGTTTATTACGAGATACAGCCTTCTGTTCCCTTTGCACTCTAAGGTTGGTGCTTCATAGCATCAATTAGGAAATACAGAGTTGCTAAAATGGAAAAAAAATCAACCTGGGAATAAATTAGTGTCTCATCACTGCAAATGGAAGGCAGTTTTAAGACTGTTGAATGTCGAAATCACAAACATCCTGGTACATATTTTTCCATTCATATCATACATTCTTATAAATTGAAAGTGATCTTTTATGTCGTACTTCCACACGCCTCTCCAATGCAGTCATTTCCCCTAATAAACTTCCTAGTGCTTTGTGTGGTCAAGTGTTAGATGTCCCCAAGGGATGATGTTTCCACCACTTCCTTGCAAGACCTTGCATATCTCTCCATCAAGGAAATTCTTGATATTCTGTTAAACGCTTCCTTTCTCAGTGCATTTCCATTATTCCTGATTAAACCCTGCATATAGCTTTAAGTAAATCTTTTCAGCCTTTACTCTTTTTTTTTTTTTTATAATATTGGGACAGAACCACATCCCCTCTTGTTCATCATTTAGCTACATTATGGAGAAAAATTATGAGGTAATATATTACAGACAAATCTTCTTGGTTTTGGTTGCTGTTCTTGAATCTCCTTCAGTGTGTTTGTCTAGCAGTGCAATACCCAGGATGTAGGACAATACTCCACATGCTCTGTTTTTCTGTCTGTTAGACAGTGCCTTTCCTCAACTGTCTGAGTTTTACAGCTAAAGAAATACCACTTCCAATTATCTAACTGTTATCATTCCCAGATCTCAACACCATTTATTCCTGTTACATATCTGAGTTACAAGTTGTTTTCTGCAGTTTGCATTTTTCGAAGTTGGATTTTGTATTGCTATTTTTCATCCCTTCTTTAATCTCTTTAGATCATTTTCATATCACTTTATTGCCTACAGGAGTGTTCGCAGCAGTGTAGCATTGTGTTTTTAGCCTTTTAAAATGTATTTAAAAATGTATTTACATACCACACAGCTTTCAGAACATGTAATTACCTCCTCCATTGACATCTAAACAGCATATAAGACCTAGCTATATTCTCCTTTGACCACTCTGCTTTATTTCTAAAGCCTGAAATACAGTAAGCACTACTAAAGAGCTGCAAATTTAAAAAATGCACCTCAGCTGCAATCACAGCAGTCACCACCCATTTCATTAAAGTGCTGTCTACTTCATCCTGCATGGTGAGGTCACTGCCATCCCCAGCAAGGCTGTAGTTACAGCAGCATAAGGGTACTCATGTTGATAGTGCTGATTTCCTTCAGTTTAAAGTACCAAATTTCTGGAATAAAACCAGTGCACTCCCTGTTAAACACGTTAAATCAGCCTGAATTCATCACTGAACCAATGGGTAATCAATTACCCATGTGCTCCATGCTGCCTGTTGACTCACTCCCACATTAACAACAAACCAGTCCTCGTGTTGCTGGACTCAAAATCATTGCTGAAACAACCACCTGCGTGCCAGTTTCCACCTTTCTGGAATACCAGTTTACCAATAAAAGGGCTTTATGTGCATATTATCCTCTGTAAACAGGGGGTTTGGCCACACGCCATTCCTTCATGCTCAGTGCCGCAACTGTACAGAATGTGCCTCTGTATTATTATAAATACAGATTTCAGGCCTGAAAACCATTTATGGATTACTTCGCTTCATGCAAACAAATAGTCTGTTTAAGGTGAGCTCACACACAGGCACAGAACAGAGCCTGTTTATTATGACTGTAGTATGATTTGTCAAATGCACACACGCACACACGCTAGCTTTGAACTTGCATACTTGTATAGTGGCAGTCATGCTGGAGTGGCAGGGCAGTACTAATCTCACTGCAGGAGCTAATGAAATGTCCAAGGGGCAGCAGGATCTTGGTGGTCTCATGCTGGTATATTTGCTGCCAAGCCTCGAAGAGCCAACCCAAGAACATGTACAACCTGCAGACGTAACAGTGAATGTACCCTATCTTCAGCTACACCATTTGGCTGAGTTTGGGGAGGTTCATGGATGACTTCAAAACAGCTCAGGAGAAGCACCTTGATTTTAGCATTCACGAGAATGCACTTCCAGTGAAAAATATTTTCATACTCGCCACTTTAAAGCCACTGCCCAAAACAGATTGCTGATTTTGCCACAGATTATTGTAAAAGATAATGGCGAGGTGGGTGCACACAGAGGCAGAGCTAGCAGCGTACACCACTTCAGAGGCCAGCTGCCTCCCCTGCCTGCAGGCAATGGGGATTTTTGCAGGTCTGCCGTGCTGAGCGAGGCACACTATTTCATGAGCATCATCAGTCTCAGCTTGCCACCCGCTTTGACTTTATCGGCTGCCAGAGCCCTGCAAACATCACCTTGGAAATCAGTCTTGAGAAGGAAGCACAAAGTAGTGGTTTTATTGATTTTTTTTTCTTTGTGGGAAGAGTTCCACATGCATAAGGCAGTGTTTGCATAAAACACATTTATTCCCTCCTGTTTGTCATTAGCTGCATGATCTGGGAGTCCAAAAGATGTCAGCCCGGCATCTGTCTCTCACACGTTGCTGGTGTCATGGATTTTCTCAGCAAGATGGCCACCTCTCTCATTGAGTTTCAGAAATGATAGTGCTTTTGATCCCATTTTACTAGGAAGCCAAAGCATGCGAGATTTAGAGCAAAAAACAGGAAGCAAAATAGGACAAGCAAAATAGGAACTGGTTTTCTCCCTCCTTCTTTTATGTCCGCTTGGGGATTACCAGGGCTCTCCACGTGCTTCTACCCAGAAGCTTTCTGTTTTCACATTCCCTTCCTCCAGCTGAGCCACGTCAGTGATTTCCCACTCAGGGTAAGAGTGTGCCATGTGGCCATGCTGCCTTCCCAGGGATTTGGAAAAGCAGCCCGTCATGGCATTTTTGGGGAATTGAGGCACTGTGTTGCAGGTGAGAGAGTTGTTTGCTGTTCTCCTTGCTTCCTGTATTTTTCTCCTCACACCCATGAAATGGACATATATCCATTAGTGGAAGGTATCCAACTGTGAGGTAAGACCTAATAGAAATGTTATCAAACAGTTTAAAGCCAGATTTGAACAGAAATACATTGTTCAGTGGAAATCTCAAGAAGGAGCTTGCATAGAAACACACCAAACACAGACACTCAATGTGGGACCTGGTCAGAACATTATCTCTATTTTAATTTTAAATGCGTTTAGATATAATTTGGTTTATTTTTTTAAAGGAAATTGCCATGCTTTATTATTACATGTGGGCAAGGCAGGCAATAGCAGCTCATGCTCAAGCAGGGGAACTTTCAGTGTCTCCGCACCGGCCCCCAGGCCGGTGCGATGCCCGCGCTGGCAGGGAACCACCTACTGTTTAATGGGATTGCTGCCTGAAACGACATTGGCAGCCCCTCCTCGGGGGCCTCCTGTCCAACTCTGATCCAGCCCAATGCTGCTTAGCTTCTGACAGGATCACAGCACAGGGACACACGTGCCCACAGGCAAATAATGACACCAGAGGCTGCAGCATGACAGTGTGGAGAATTAACGTAACCACCAAGCCTATTCTGGGCGCTGCTCTTTGTAACTTGGCAGCTCCCAGCATTAATGAAGTTTGCCGTGCGACGTGACGGGCACGTAAGTGGCATCATTGACACCCACCGCACATCCACCAGGAGCTGGATCAAAGCAACACGCTGTGCTGAGGCGCTCGTGCCCATCTGCCAGGCTACCTGCAACGCGCAGCCTAGAGACAAGCTGAGCAACAAAATAAAGGCATCAGGCACCAACCAGGAGGCCCAAGCAATGGGGAAACAGAAAACGGCACATTAGCCACACAGCACGCAGCATTTCCAGCAGCCCTTGCTGCTGATTTATAGTGCCAGCACAACTCATTCATCCTGGCTACATTTTTTATTTTATTTGTTATTAATTGTTACAAGTTTTTGGCCAGGGTTGGGGAAGCTTGGCCCATTAAAAATAGCTTTGGGGACAGCAGCTGGCAAAGCTGAAATGAGAGAGCACTCCAGCTTCAGCTCCAGATCTATTTTCAAAGAATGTGGTCTCAGCAAGTAATTGGGTGCAATTGAGTGCACAGATAAATAGTAGCATTTCCCAAGGTGTAGCTCAAGGCCCTGCTTTTGCCAGTTGCTGTTTGCTGGCAACCGCCAGGCCAAACGCCTGCTTAAGTCTCTGCAGACTTTCTGGCAGGACCAGAACTAGTTTGCAAGGCTAGAGAGATGGGAATTTTCTACATACAAGCCAAGTAGTCTTTCAGATACACAAAATATGTTACTATAGTATCAATGTGCAGAAATACGCAGAACTAAGGGCTAAGAATTTGCTTCCATAAATGCATGTACATCTTCACTCCTGTGTGCTGCCACACACATTTTTCTGTAAGTCCATATCCATACCCTACAAGCAACTTCCACTTTGTGTTCTGCATTCAAGCAAGTTTTCATAAGCAAAAAAGGAAAATTAGTAGCAGGCTGAAGAACCAACAATCTAACAGACTGGCAGAAAGCTGAGAGGCAGAACTTTCTCTCTGATCTCTTTTTAGAGTCCCGCTGATTGTTTTAACGCAAGTCCTTATTGTCCACTTCTAGCTCGTGCCAGCTTCCTGCAGGACCCATCAGCCCAACACCTGAACACACATCTGCACTGGTCTCCAGGTCACAGTGCTTTGATTTCCTCAGTCTGCTTTACTAGTGAGATGATACAAGCATTGCCAGACTGGGGCTCCCATGTAGCCTGTTCATTATACAAGGGCTATACAGTAACTATATGAGGGCAGAGCTAGCAGATTTTAGCTAATGGATTCCAAAATCATTGCTGTGGGATTGAGCAAGGCAGCACCTAGGTGCTCAGGCAGACACTGCTGCTCACTTGTTTCCAGTCCAGTCAAACCAGCGAGCAGCAGGAGTTCTGCAGAGCTGCCTCCATCCACCAGCTCTGAACTTCTCCTGGAGGTCTCCACCACCCTCCTCTGGCTTTCTGTAGCAGACGACATATGCTGCTTGCATCTCTTTGGCACAAGAGACTTGTGTGGTGCAGCTCAAAAGATCAGAAATACCGTCCTACCTTCAACAGGTGCCTTTCGTAACCTATTTCTATAACCACCCTCCTGAAAGTTTTGGCAATCTGCAAAGCTCTTTGGAGAATGTTGTTTGGTGAAAATGGCTTCTGGAACAGCTGAAAAACAAAGCATTTGCCCACATATCCTATCTGTAGGAGAAAAGGTGCCTCATGGGTTTGGTACCCTGCTGCCCGGACCTCCCTAGCCCATACATGATGAAAACATCTGAAAGTGTTAGGATTTACCTAGGCAGATTTGGCAGTTTTTTCAGGTTAGTTGAACTGTGACATCTAGCTCAGTTGTGGGTTTTGCCCACCTTCTTCCAGAATATACCCGTTGCAATCCGGCTGTTTTAGCAGCTCAGACCACGGGTGCTGTAGTTGCAGTCGGCGTGTACTGAAGCCAGCAGGGCCAGGCGCTCCTCGGTGCAACAGGGCAGTTCCCCTGCAATCAGAAAAGCACCTCTCCCACCCTGAAGTTCTGGCTCCATGTTTTGGTTGATTTGCACCGTCCCCTTTTTTCCCCCCCTGCTCTGCAGTACTTCTCACAGTTGCCACCACCAAAGGGAGCACATTAGGCCTGGCACAGGCTGAGCACGGAGCGAGAGCAGAGTGCCACCTACTGAAATGTGCATTTTCCATGAGCGGTTCCTCCATCCCGCGCCTCACTTCCTCCCGGGCCTGGGGATACGCTTCCAAAGAACACACCAAGAGCAGGAAAGGGGATTTAAATGACTGTAAGCACTTCCCTGTTGTAACAGACAAACCCCTTGGGGGTGGGGGAGCAGGGGGAGAAGGGGATTTGATTTTCAGGTTTTTACTTTGCCTTAAGTGGAAAGGTACACCAAGAAATAAGGAAATCCAGGCATGAAAAACATTTCCTTCTAAATGGAAGGATATGCCTTTAAGGGGAAGGTAGCAGGCAGTGATCCATCTTCACCACATACAGACTTGCCTTGTTCTTCCATTTCTGGCTGAGTGATAAAACGTTAAATGTCATTTCCTGTATCAGTGGTTAACCACTAGATGCTGGATCAGAGATTTACCAGAAGTGCAATATTCAAAAGTGGACCTGCTGCTTTCAATAACCCTTTCTTGCACCCTGTGGGAACCATTTAACCTTTGGAAAAAAAAAAAAGGAAGAAAAAAAAAAGGGGGGGGGAAACAAAAACAGGCTCAATTTGGGGAAGGGAGGTAACTCCCAAGATTTGTGCCAAAGGTTCACACCTTGTACAGGAATCCATCGGGCCTTCCTCCCTAGCCCCCGTTTGGTGTAACACCACGGCTTGTCAGAGCAGAGAGTAACCGACTGCCCGCACTGTTTATTAGCCCCCAGTTTTACCGGCATATGAAAATCAGGCAGTGCGGGACGTGGCTGTTTGCTTTGTATCCATTTGCTTGCACTTGAAGGCAGCATATTTTGAAAACAGACTGACACTAGAAACCAAAGCACTTACTATATTTATCAGCCTGTACTTCTCATTTATTTTACACTGCAGAGTCAAGCAGTTTATCTGCCCTAGTTGTAATCATTTTATAATCATCATCATCATCATCATCATAGTCAGTTGTGGGGTTGAAGGGGAATAAAAATCATTTTGGGAAGAGCAGCTGGCAGAGTTTAGAGCTGATAAGAAAATTTCAGTCGGGGCTGCATTTCCAAAGGATGCATTTTGAACATGTGGTTGTGCAATTGCCTGTGCAAATAGAGAATTATTTTCCTAATTACATAATATTTGCAAAGCACTCAGAACACAAAATGGCTAAGCATGCAGCGAGAAGTGCTAGCGGATCAAAGGCTGTGTCCCAACAGTGGTGACCAGTGTGTAGAAATACCAGGAGAGGGTCCTGCAGCCGCACAGCTGGGGTCTGAACGGCCCACGTGAGTCGCTTGTCTCCGGCGCCCCTCATCGCTTCACCCTCCGGCTCCTGTATCCTCTCAGCATCCCTGCTCTCAAGGAACTCAAGCAACTCAGCTCAGTTAGTTGGAAAATGCCTCTTTTAGGGTGGTGAATGCCTGTGCCTAGGGTAGGTGGATGTGCCCGGCACAACAGGGCCCCTGCCCCTGCAGGCAGTCTGCAGGCCCTATTGCAAGTCAAGTAATAAACAGCAATAACCTCAGAGCTGAAGTTCCCCTCTCCTTTCTTCCTCAGCCAACAGGAAACCCCTGCGTCTCTCCTGTCATGATTGTTTGTTCCCTTGAAATGCAGCAGCACCAAGGTGACTCAGGCATGAAGCAGAAGCCAACCAAGCCAGGCTGGGTGCAAAACACTGAGCAGCCAGATAGCGCCTCTCTCAAGGGGCAGATGCTCTCAAGAGATGAAAGCAAATGCTCCCTAGCTCTTCAGCTGGGCACACCTCGACCAGCAGTGCACTTGCCTCCTGCCCTCAACTTGGCTCTCGACACGCAAGGCTTCAGGGGTTGTGCAATGCCGCTCCTGAGCTTTCCAGGCAAACATGGGCTGGGGATGGTGTTTGCACCGCACATCTTGCCGCCTTCTTGGGCAGTATCCACCGGCAAACCAACAAAAATAAACACAGCGGCGCTGATTCCAGAGGAGAGGTTTGCTGTTCTGCTCAGGGAAAAACAGGGATGGTGGAAGATCCAAGCAGATTCCCCCAAAAGGCAATGCGTATGTGTGTGTGGTTGGTTTTTTTTTTTTTTTTTTTTCACTCTGAACCTCACAGGAAATCTCCAGATTACTCATCCTTTCCCAGGAACCCTGGCTGGAAAAAAAACAAGGGGCCTCACTGCTTTCCTACAAACACACACACACACAAAGGAGCCCTGCAAAGGCCCTAGCACCAGCTGTGCTTGCCCTTGCCAGAACTTCCTGAATCCACCCCCGTTTACCCTCGCTTGCCAAGCAATGCAAATATTTGAGAGGCCACCTCGTTTCCGCAGCATCTCATGTAAAAATCCACATCGAATCCAGGCGGTAAAGACTGACTCACACCTCCTCGGCAGCCAGAAGTCCTGTCAGGCAGGCCAAGCTTTTTATATAGCAGGAGGTCACTGGAACACACTCTGGCTCACCTCTCTCATCAATCAAGAGAGTGCAGCCACTCAAATATCTCCTGCTTGCCTTTGCTTTTAAAGTCAAATGCTAAGATGCCTCCTAGTCGTGAGAGACCAGGATGACAAAGATATGACACCTCTGGGAAAGAAAATTAAGTTTTGTCTTGGGAATGGCTGAAACTTTGAGCATAAATGAGCTCTGATGTGCAACTGAGAGATTGCAGCCAAGAGAAACTTGAGTCAGAAGACCTGATTTCAGTTCCTAACTCTGCTACTGCCCAGCTGTTTGATCCTGGGTTAGTCACTTGTAATTGTCCTTGGAAACAAGTCATTCTCCTATGAGCATTGCCTGGGAACAGCCTGGACGCTAAGAAGGGGGCAGAAGAGCTAGGCAACGTTTGCTGCTGAGTCCAGATCAGGGAGAAAACATGTTCCTGCAAGATCATGCACCATCTATACAGAGGACAGGTGACAAGGAAGGAATGAGGCAGGATGCCTTGATAGCCACAAAAGTGTTAAAATATAGGGTTAATAAAATGGAGATCCCCGTGCCTCCATCCCCATGGGGAATGCAGAGCTTCTCAGAGAAGTGCAGAGGTTCCAATGGATTGAAGAAGCAAGAGATTGCTTCTGAAAGGATTGAAAGGAATTTGGTCCTGACCAAGAATAGCAAATTTAGCCACGGATGCCTGCATTTCTGTACACAGACTTTCAAGGCCATTTCTCCACCCATCAAAAGTACAGCCTCAACCTGCCTACTGGCATGTAATAGACTGCTCCAGATTTAAGCCTCAAGCTTCACCTCTCCTTCCGTACAGCAAACTAACCAGGCACATCTCAGTGTGTGAATGCAGTGAAGCTGGTGCAAAGCTGAACAAATTCTTCTTGGTTCCAGGCTATCTCCAAAGGGGCACTCATACCAATGGCTCAAAGAAGCGCAGGGAAAATCTGATGGTACTGTGTTTTTCATGGACACTACCTGTCGTTCTCCTGCAAGTTGAGCTACAGTGCTTTTCTCCCTGGCACAGCATAGCAGGAGTTAGCAGCCTGCTGCATGCTTTTCTTCTTCATAAAAAGTGCTACCGCTTGTAAACTTTAGGTGTGTACTTGGACAGTCAAGGCCTCAAATTGTAAACAAATTCAAGGTGGAAAAAGGGATTTTAAGTGCCCACCTTAATGTTCACAGGAAATTACAGGTTCTAGAATGGACTTTTTTTTTTTTTTTTTTTTTTTTGAGCCACAGTTTTGTAACAGTTTCCGATGTAAATAGCTTTTAGCATTAAAATACAAGATTTGGCTGTCTTATGGTTAAACTATGGGACTGAAATGACTGATATCTCTCAGAATGAAAAATTTTTTTAAAGGACATTAAGGAATTTTTTAATATGCTGCAAAATGGTAAAGATAATGTTATGACGGATATGCAAGACCAGATACTTCTCAACTAAAGAAAGAGGTCTTGTGAAAGAGAATTTACTCTTTCCGAGGTGCTAATCATTTGCATCTCCCATGACACTCTTCATCACCAAGTATCAACATTTTTTTTAAACCAAAGTTTCTATTTCTTCATTGCTACAGAACATGCTCTGCAATGAGTCCTTGCCTAGCACTATAGTACACTACACTTTCAAAAAGTGTAAGCTGACTTATTTGGTAGATATGCAACAGAAAAGACCTGCAGAGGTTGTTATAATGATGTAGACATGTTCTGTGTAGACACAGAAAAGCAGTTTCTTTCTACAAACCCGTAGGGTCCACGTATTATGAACTGACTGCCAAGCTAAGAGACTAAAATAATTCCCATAATATTTCTTCTTTTATTTGCCTTCTGCAGTTTACATTTTCAAGATTCTCTCTTTAAGTACAAGAGTTACGAGTTTACATTAAATACAGTGGAAGTTTAATCACATGATTCCTGGAAAAAATGGGAAAAGATCACTATTTTTTCCATGTTTGTAACTCATATCAGAAAAATGCTGATACTTTACAAATGCTGTACCTTGCAAGTAAGTCTTCAGGTAACCCAGAGAGAGATGCATGCAGAGCACCATAGCACACCGGCAAGTTGTTGGGATCGAAGACAAAAAGAGACAGAAAAAGTGTACTGTGCAAAATTTTAAGTATTTGAGTAGTAGAGGGTTCGGGGATGCCTCAGGGCCCTCACAGATGATTCCTCCCACTCTAAAATCGGTAAAAACAGGCAAAAGTTTTGATAGTAGGGGAGATGTTTGACCAAAACCAAGCCTAAGAGGAAGCAGAAAAGTGTTTCCCAAAGTGTTTGTCTTTTTTTCCTCAAGGGCCAAATCAGAGATTGCAAGTTTTAATTGGCAATAAATTTAGCAGTTCCTCAAACAATATTGTTTTGCCTGGGACAAGGGGCTGTTGAGCAGTCTTTCTGCTGCCCTATCCCTCTGCGGAGTGGCAGCCTTTTTTTTTTTTTGTTCTTCCCTCCAAAAATAAAACAGCCCCAAAATCCCACTCACGTTTTACCCACATAATAGCTATTTCATGAGCTGCAAAACTGTTTCACTCTTGCTTCCTGCCTGAAACTGGTACAAAATACATCATCTGGTATGCCTTTCTAGCGCTAATCCTCTAAATTTGGTGAGGCCAATAAGTTATTCCCTTATAAGGTTCACTCTGCACTGCCTGCTTCTTGCCCTGTCTCCCTGCCTTCCCACTGTTATGCTTTGCCCTAACTTTCCTTACTTCTTTCCAGGGAATAAGGTAGAGACTGGCTTTGTTTCTTTAAATTTATGTCACCCTCTCCTCAAGGAACTGAAATTATAAACAGCTGTCTACAAATATCACAAGTGCTTATACACTAACCCATGTTAAGGACACCCGGAGAGGGTTAAGACTTCAGCCTGTGTCCAGGGACGGACAGAAGTGCAGGAAACAAAGATCCTGTTTCAATGTACATTACCCCAGCACGAACAATAGAGGGATATATGGGATGTACTGCCAATTCCCTATGAAGAAATGCCACTCTGAGTTAATTCAGGAGGCTACGGGGAAAGAAAGAGAGAAAGAAAGAGAGAAAGAAAGAGAGAAAGAGAGAGAGAGAGAGAGAGAGAGAGAGAGAGAGAGAGAGAGAAAGAGAGAAAGAGAGAAAGAGAGAGAGAGAAGAAAGAAAGAAAGAAAGAAAGAAAGAAAGAAAGAAAGAAAGAAAGAANGAAAGAAAGAAAGAAAGAAAGAAAGAAAGAAAGAAAGAAAGAAAGAAAGAAAGAAAGAAAGAAAGAAAGAAAGAAAGAAAGAAAGAAAGAAAGAACAGTGAAACAGGTTCCCTGCTGAGCCTCCAAGCAGCCAAACACATGGCAGAAGGGCGGTCTTGGAAAGACACCTATGCAGATGCCCATGGAGCTTGCCAAGGAGCAGCTGCCTTGGACAGTAAATTAGCTCCTGTGAGTGGCCTCTGGGGCTGTGTGAGATGGCCATCCAAAAATGCAGAGATGATGTGACAGGGTCACTGATACTGAGCTATGATTTGAACAGCACCTGGCCAGCAGCAGGCTTTTCAGTAAGAAATGGTATTGCACTAATCCATGAAGATCTCTCAGACTTTTTAGCAGAGAAAAGCATAAAAATTATTTTTGTTAGCAAAATCAGCTCTAAAGAAAAAAAAATGTAATATCCTTATAAACTTTCAGGAACGTCCTGTGGAGAAAAGCAATTGCAAAGTGCAAAACATGATAGACTGTTAATATGAATGCTTTTAAGGTCTAACATCTTCATTACTGTTTCAATGAGCATATTATTTTAGACTTTTTTCCCCGACAAGTGCACTGATGACACTGGCCAGTTGATATTCAGTGTCTCCCATCTGCCAACAGTCACATGCCCTCTGCACTCCTATTCATAATACTGATGCCCATTTTGATACTTCTGGCTGGCAAATGAGAGCTCTCTTCTACTTCATGCAGCCACAGCCATCATATCACATACTTGAAAACACAGGATCCCAACTTGCAAGTGACCACAATCTCAGGAACACAGACTTTTCTACTGTACATAGATTACCCAGTCTAAAAAGCAAAGTCTGTTAGTTTGTTTTCTCTCTTAAAAAACTTTGTGTTTTCTTTCAAGAGAAAAAGCACTCTTCTGCAAAAGGTATTCCCTATGTCTCGCTGTCCATTTGACGGCTATCTAGCAAACTTTTCTCTGGAATAGATGTGCCTGCACTTGTTTTCCAAGTGGGAAAGACAGGAAGACAAGTGCACACGCCCACCACCTCCTCCTTTTTTGCCTTTTCATTAATAACTTTAGAGAACCTTGGAAATCATAAATTTAGAATGGAAATGGAAGACAACTGACAAACAATACTACTGTGGGACTTCGTATACAGCTTCCATTAAATGTAACTGTGGAAATGCAGCTATGTCATGACAAAAATCTCTGACAGTTTCTATTTTCTGACTGAAGTCTACAGCTCAGATTAAACTCAGCATAATCTGGAGAAGTGCTGTTTTCCCTTATGTTTGGACAGGCCATACTGTATTGTAAAGAGAAGAAACATTTTTCATCTCATAACCCAACAACAAAGAAAGTACAAAAGCCCCATCTTCACAAGAGTCAGTGCACTTTTCCCCTGGATGTCTCCTTAACGTCCAACTGTATGCTGCAACAGGAAGGTGAGAGGGGAAAGGGAAGTGGAAAACACTTCTCCATTTAATCATGCAGCACTAGAAAAACAATCCAGGAATAGAACAGCCATGCGCTAAAAACTGACTGCCCTCCCCAAAGGTTGTGAGTATATAAAGGAAAAATGAAACAAACAAAAAAGAAACCCTTCAGAAATGTGTTTTGCTATCACCACTACCTCCATTTCTAGCTCACTGGACATCCCAGAGATGTCTAGGTGTGGAAGACTTCACCCCAGCAATTTATTGTCAAAAGCCCTGTGCTCATTCTTTGACGAGAAATCAGCAGCAGTTTTACCTGATGCAGGCACTGTGTTATATCCCCCTAACCCACACCTCTCCTGTGCCTAGGCCAGCTCCCCTAGCATATCTGCTCATTTGTTTGGACCAGGGAATTGATGCCACTGAAATATATTTTTTTCCCCCTAATCTTCCCCCCCCCCGCCCCCCCCCCGGCCCCAGGCTGTTTTTCAGCTAACTAAGAATCATTTATCTGCTTTGCTGTGCCATCACGCAAGCAGTGGTAGGCAAGGAGCTAGTTACTCCTCTTGGTGGCAGCAACAAGCTCTGCCTGGTCGGCCTGACAGTGAAATGGGCACAGGAAGGTACTTGTGAGCCTTGGGTGCGTGAGCTCAGCGTGCACCACCCAGACTCCCATGCCGCCACACTGCCTGCTCCAGGTGGGTAGGGTGGAGGAAGCTCCGCTAATAAACACGTTTATAGCGCGATCAGAATGTGTGGAAGGACTGGAGCGGCAGGGCATTTCCTTTCCCCAAAGCGGGCCTCTTCGGTGACAGGTCTCCGTGCCCGGCCCCCCGTGCCTCGCCACGGGACCTGCTCCTGCACTGACGCAGCCGCGAGCGGCCTCGGTGACCGTTAAACGGCCGCGCGGGGGTGCCCGCGCCCGCCGCCGCCTCCCGACATGGCGGCGGGCGCCCGCGCGGCGCCACCTGGCGCTCAGGGCGGCCGCGGGGAGCCGGCCCGGGAGCAGCGGCCGCCCCGGCCCCGCTGCGGGGATCCCGGCGCCGTCTAGCACGTCTGTCTCTGGTGGAGAGGGCAGGAGCACCCTTTCCTCCCCAAAACGGCAAAAAAAAAAAAAAAAAAAAAAGAGGAGAATGCTGTAGATTATTTCCTGGGAAAAGCTTGTGACTTTGTGGCTGGCCTGTACAAGGCTCCAACTTTTCCCCTCCTCAAGATGGGGAAACTCTAATTATAGCATCATAGAATCAACATGGTTGGAAAAGACCTTCAAGATCATCGAGTCTACTCTAAACCCATCACCACCATGCCTGCTAAACCATGTCCCTAAGCGCCCCAGCTACATGTTTCTTCAACACTGCCAGGGATGGTGACTCCACCACTTCCCTGGACAGCCTGCACATTGATGCAATACACACAGATGAAGGATTTTTGCACATCTCTCTCTTGCATCACCTCTGCTAAGTATCAAATCTCCCATCACTGCCCTATGGAGGTAATTCATGTGCCCCAGCTGCTGCAGGATTACAGATCATTTTGATACACAGAGTAAATTGACCAAAACACTCATCACAGACAAGACAATTCAGCAGCAAATATAAATTTTCCAACAGCAGAGACCAATCCAGCTGGTAGATTAAACTATGCAGCTCAGGTATTGGCAATGTACAACACTAATGTGCAGAATTTGCAGAGAAAAGGTTAATTACAGAATCACAGGATGGTTGAGGTTGGAAGGGACCTCTAGAGATCATCTAGTCCAACCCCCCTGCTCTAGCAGGGACACCAAGAGCACGTGGCACAGGGTGGCATTCAGGTGGGTGTGGAAGACCTTCAGAGAAGGAGATCTCTCTACAACCTCTCTGGCTGGCCTGTTCCCTCACAGTAAAGAAGTACTTCTTCATAAGCAGATATAACTTCCAGTGTTTTAATGGGTAATATCCATTATCCTTTGTCCTGTCACTGGCCACCGCCAAGAAGAGTTTGGCCCCATCCTGTTTACATTTTCCCCTCAGTTATTGCTACATGCTGATAAGGTCCCCTCAACCTTCTCCAGGCTAAACAGGCCTAACTCACTTAGTTTTTCCTCATAAGATAGATGTTTGGGTCTCTTCATCATCTTCGTAGCTGTGTGATGTCCCTCTTGTACTGGGAAGCCCAGAACTGCACCCAATACTCCAGGTGGGGCCTCACCAGAGCTGAGGAGAGGGGCAGGTTCCCCTCCCTCCACTGGCTGGCAACACCCCTCCTGAGGCAGGTCAGGATCCCATTGGCACACTGCTGACTCATGGTTAACTTGGTGTCAACCAGGACTCCCAAATCCCTCTCCATGGAGCTGCTCTCCAGCAGGTCAACCCCGAATCTGTACTGGTGTCTGAAGTTATTCCTCCCCAGGTGCAGGACCCTGTACTTGTTCTTGTTGAACCTCATGAGGTTGCTCTCTGCCCAACTCTGCAGCCTGTCCAGGTCCCTCTGAATGTCAGCACAGCCCTCTGGCATGTCGGCCACTCCACCCAGCTTGGTATTGTCCAAAAATTTGCTCAGCGTACCCTCTGTGCCCTTGTCCAAGTCATTGATGAAGAAGTTGAACAGCACAGGGCCTAGTACTGACCCCTGGGGGACACCACTGGCCACAGGCCTCCAACTAGACTTAGTCTCATTTATAACCACCCTCTAAGCTCTGCCATCCAGCCAGTTCTCAATCCACCTCACTGTCTACCTGTCCAGTCCACACTTCCAGAGCTTTCCTATGAGGATATTATGGGAGACGGTATCAAAAGCCTTGCTTTTGGTAGACAACATCCATAGCTCTCCTATCATCCAGCTGGCCAGTCATCCCATCATAGAAGGCTATTAGGTTCATCAAACATGAGCTCCCCTTGGTGAATCCACACTGACTACTCCTGAGCACCTTCTTTTCCTTGACGTGCCTAGAGGTCTCTAGGATGAGCTGTTCCATCACCTTTCCAGGGATGGAGGTGAGGCTGACCGGCCTGTAGTTTCCCAAGTCTTCCCTCTAGGCCTTTCTGAAGACTGGAGTGATGCTGGCTTTCTTCCAGTCCTCCAGCATCTCTCCTGCTCTCCAGGACCTCTTGAAGATGATGGAGAGTGACTGAGCAATAACCCCTACCAGTTCCCTCAGCACTCTTGGGTGCATCCCATCTAGGTCCATAGCTTTATGCATGTCCAGTTTGCCTAAGTAAGCTCTAAGCTAATCCTCCTTGACCAGCAGAAAGTCTTCCTCTCTCCTGGTTCTCCCTCTTATATCTGGGCTCTCTAGTTCATGGGGACTAGTCTCAGCAGTAAAGACAGAGGCAAAGAAGGCATTTAGTAACTCTGCCTTCTTGGCATCCTCTGTCACCAAGGCACCCTCCTCACTCAGCAGCGGACTAACATTTTTCCTAGTCTTCCTTTTCCTGCTAATGTATTTATAGAAGCCCTTCCTGTTGTCCCTGACATCTCTTGCTAACTCTAATTCCAAGTGGGCCTTGGCCTCCCTCATTGTATCCCTGCATTCTCTGACATTGTTCCTATGTTGTTCCCATGTGGTCTGGCCTTTCTTCCACATTATGTATGTTCTCTTTTTCTCATTAAGTTTTGCCAAGAGCTCCTTGTCCATCCACACATCTCCTGCCTTCTTTGCTCGACTTCTTTCTTGTATAAATGCACCGATCATGAGCTTGGAGAAAGCGGTGTTTGAATATTAACCAATGCTCCTGGACTCCCTTTCCTTCTGGGACTGTGGCCCAGAGGATTCGTCCAAGGAGGTGCCTAAAGAGGTCAATTGAGCTCTCTTGAAGTCCGGGGATCTACTTCTTGCTCAGCTTCCTCCTTGCAGGCTCATGAATTCCAACATCTCATGATCACTGCAGCCAAGACTGCCCCCAACCTTCACGTTTCCAACTAGCCCATCTCTGTTTGTTAGTATCTGGTCTAGCAGTGCCTCTCTCCTTGTTGGGTCATCTACCAGCTGCATCAAGAAGTTATCTGCAATGTTCTGCTGATTAACCCCTCGAGAAAGAGCCCCCTCTGAAATTAAAAATCCTTGCTGCACCACTGCTTTCCTGGAACACTTTCTGAACCAAGAGCTTGCAAGGTGACTTTGCTTGGTGTGGATCATAAGGATGGCACCTCAGGAGATCCCAACCTGCAAGAGCTAGCACCCAGCTGCCCCTTGCATAGGAGACAGGAAAATAGATGGGGCTAGGTGAGGAAGGGAGGAGGTGGAGGGGAGACACTCTGCTGATGAAAGATAGTAATCTTTCAGCAAAGTCAAAGATGACTTATGAGTCTTCATTCCAAAACACTCACTTGGAATATTGGTCTTATTTCTGCTTCTTTCTGTACTTCTTCCTGTTTTCAGGGGTGAAAGTATTCTTACCTTCTGTCTTAAAAAGCACATAACATCTTCAGTAATAACTCTGCTGTTATCTTCCACTTCAGAAGATCTGTTTTGCAGGAGAGTTTTTATATAGCTCTACCTGGTAACATGACGGGGCAGGCAACTATGTTTTCTAGATGATAGACTATTTTCTCTGCTGATGCTGTGGGTGCAGCAATGAAGTTGAGAAGGTGCTATGTTGCTGCAGTGAGATGCCAGATCTCACGAATGTTCAAGACAGTAAAATATTGCTAGTACTTCAAGCCTAAGAATATTCTGCTCATCCACTCTAGCAGAACAGAAAAATTTGGCTTGCCAATTGTTTTTTTTTTTTTTTTTTTTTTTGGTTACAAAGAGCAGCATACTCTAGGGCAAGCAAAAAATGGCCAACACCCAAACCACTCCCTCCCATCACTCACAAAATCCCTTTGTGATTTTGTTCATGTAAGCAGTGCTTGCAAAAGAGAATTGTATGAATTAGTATTCAATCATGAATATCATTTATGTAAAAAATAAAAATTAAGAAATATTGTGCCTAGTGCTTTGGACACAGCCTACCAAATTTCCCAAGCTATATTCTGAACCATAGATGAGACTTTAGCAGAAGAAAAAGACTGGACAAATTTCCGCCCAAAGTTTTTATGTGGCATCTAAACATTGCTGATTTGAGGATGACTAGGATACTTTCCTTAAAGAAGGCAATCTCACTGGGTAAGCATCATTTGCTTTTGAAAAATCCGTGCTAAGTATTCCTGATCCCATTCTTGAGCATGGATTCCCAAGGATATGCTCCACATTTTTTTTCCAGGGACTGAGATAGGACTGCCTGGCCTCTAGTTCTCTAGGTTCTCATTCTTGCATTTTTGGAAAATGGATGTAACCTTAGCCTTTTTCTGCTCCTTCAAAATCATATTAGGCCACAACAGAAATTAGGAACAGGGTCTGCCTGTAAAGACTGATACAAATAAGACAATCAATGCTTTTGTCTTTTCTCTTTTCCTATCTTCAGATTGTCTCCCACATCAATCAGTGGACTTATACTTGCTTTGAATTACCTTTGGCAAGTGGCATACAGTTTGATGTGGCCCTTGCTTGTTTAAACTCAGGCTGTGCTTTGGCTTTTTCTCTACATCACTTTTGTTGGTGCATAAAGCACATTGCAAAATTCTCTGTCTTCCTTCACAAAGGGATGATTTGTCCTGAGGTGTCCATGACTTCTCTTTACAAATCAGGTAGATCTCCTGAACACCCTTCTGTGTCCGGTGATTCCTAGAGGAGTCCAGCTGGAAATTCCCTGAATAAGCCAAAACCTGCCCTCCTACAGTGAGGAGGTCAAACTAGTGAATACCTTCCTAGACTTATTTCAGGACACAAATTCCAGCAGAGACCATGACAGGCAGTGAAGAACAGTCCTACCTTGAATCAGCAGAGCAAACTTCATCAGATCCCTTGGAAGATAACAGCACTAGCTATAGGAGAAAAATAAAGACAATAATTAGATTTAGTTAAGCCGTCTAATTTGAAAGTGCCTTATTCTCATTAGAAGTGATACAAAACTGCAGAAGGGCAGTGCTAGGACTGGTTTGACAGTGGGGAAAAAAAGGGAAAATTCCCAGTAAGTTCTCTTCTGACAGAGAAAGGAAGGAGGAATGTAATGGTTGATTAATGTTCAGATAGCTCCTATGGCATCTATAAGAGGAAAAACAATTTTTATTTTTCTAATTATTGGCCACTGTGTCTGAATGAAGTGGCCAAAGATACTATTTTTTTCATGTAGCCCATGCACTGGGATTAGGGTTAGCAGTCCAAACTTTCAGCAACTTTCCTTGTTCTCAATCAGATCTGGTGTACAGCAGGTAGAGGTAATAGAAAATATAGTAAACTCAGGGAGACTGTATTATTTCTGACTTTGGCTCTAATACATTGTGCAAGATGTAAATATAACTATGCTGTATGGTATGTGCTTTTTTGTCCAGATATTAAATGTAAACAGCAATTTTATCCCAGTTTCCTTCTTCCTCTCCACAGTGTGGTTGTCCCTTCTCCCACAAATGGACTGAATCCAGCTATTCCAAAAGGTTTATTAGACAGAACGTATATGACACTAAGGGAAATGCTGTCATTATAAAACCATTGCCGTCAATCCAGCTGGCATTGCAAAGTATATTGACAGAGCAGGAATGCAGCAGCTGGGACCAGGCTTGGATGTGGGGAACCAGGTGTTCCTCCTCCTTCAGCAATGAAGAAAGGCAAGAGAAGATCTTAGGCTGCATTGACTGCAGTCCAAATAAGAGCCATTAGCAAGCTACTTCTTTTCTCTGCTGTGATACCAGAACAAAAATAGGTCTGTTGCTATCTCCAGAGAGAAGAGGCTGATCTTTAAAAACAAAAGGCTCAGTGACTGTGGGGACGGAGCCTGTATCTTTAAAGCCAGGTACAGGGGAAGCTACAGCTCATTATTTTGTTTTATGTAGCCATTATTTTCTGGGTTGTTTAATCACATGCAGATGTTTTAAGAGCCTGTTCCGCCTTAAGCAAGGAAAAGGCTTCCCCTCCCTTTTCTTTTTTTTGGTGTCTGCAAGATTTTCACAAAAGGAGAGTGTCCTCTCATGGTGTGGACAACATGCAGCACATCATAAATAATACTGGGATATAAGTGATTTGCATGAAAACTAGTAGAAGCCTGACTTGGTTAATAGCACTGTTCTTACTAGCAAATTCTAGGCACTCTCGATCCAAGGAACTGCATTTTACATAATTAATAGTGAATCTTTCAACTTTATTTCTTTAATATCCAAAGCTGGATTGAATAGCATGCTTCTGTCATACTTAAGGTCACATTATTTTGGCCATATTATTTTGGCTATAAAAGCAGTATTTAGTTAAAACGTGGATTTTTTTAAAAAATCCAAATTAGAAAGTTAATCTCATTATAAAGTTAATCTCAGACAACCTTCAGAAAATCTCTCCAAGTTTCCAGCATCTTTATCAGTGAGTAGAACTTTTTGCATTTCTTTTGTGATCACCTCTTTAAAAAAAAAAAAAAAAAAAAGCAGAAAAAAGCAGTAAAAGCCCTCCAAAATCTTATAGCCAGGGAGAAACAGTGACACTTGGAAATCCTAAGAGCTGTCTAGGAAACTACAGAAATAATATTCTCCTTATACAT
This sequence comes from Nothoprocta perdicaria, assembly GCF_003342845.1. NCBI lineage: Eukaryota > Metazoa > Chordata > Aves > Tinamiformes > Tinamidae > Nothoprocta > Nothoprocta perdicaria. The sequence goes on from NW_020455622.1 coordinate 248,804, forward strand.
AGACAGACTATTTCTATTTAAAATAACTTGAAAATCACTTTGAAATTCAAAGGGCTCCACCTTATCTATCAAGAGGTTTGAGGTTTCAACATAGAACTGACTTACACCTGATATTCTGCTAATGAAGTCAATTAGTCAGTCTTCTCCTAGTAATTAAGTAGGAGCCTGGTTTCTGTTAGTTGAGCACTGCAGGCTTCTAAAAGTGAGGCTTGGTGGCATGAATGTTTATGAAAGTCAACACCCTGCATCATTCCTCAAAAAATACTGAGCTTCCAAAGCATGTGACCCTCTTAACTCTAAAAATGGAATAGAATTAATGTTGTTCATTCCCCCGAAAAAGAGTACATTTTGGAATAGAATAGGAACTGAGACAAAATTCCAAGCTTCTAAGTGGGAGGAAATTTTGCTGTTTGAATATCAATTTTTGGTGGACTAAATTATTTTTGGTCAAAGCAAAACTATTTTACTAATTGGATGACTGCATTTTGCCCAGGCATGTTACAGCCCCAAGTAGCCCCAGTGCCTTGAGCTCCACAACAGAGCCCCCTACTCAGCCCTGCTGGGGGGTGGCTGTGTGAGAAGAGCTGCTGCTCTCCAGGGCACCAACACTAGGACACCAAAGGGGACCAAAACTATACTTCCTGTGAAGCCAGGCAGTTAAATGCCAATATAATTGAAAACAGAAGATTGGACATGTGTAAATTCAAGGAGATTAAATACAACAAATAGGTTTTGAGGGAAAAAAAAAAAAAAAGGAATAATCCTTTCAATCTTTATTTCCTTCCTGATGTTTTTTTATCAGTTTTTCCAGTTATTCAACGGAACTGAAACGATTTCAGTGGGAAACCCTTTACCAATCTCTACGGGAAGTCAGGTGCTGTAATTGCTCTTGTATCTAGGTAAACAATGTCATTAATCAGTCCTCAAGAAGAGCACTAGATCTGATTTCTAAGGACAGTAAAACAAGTTATAATGCTTTGTAAAGCATTCCTTTTTCTCTGGATCTCTAATGAGCAGGGGTTCCAAATATTACAGCTGATGCAGCCTGGTCTGCCCACCATTAATACCTTAAGATCTTCCAGTTGAAAACAAAGGTGTAGAAGACAGCACTATTGCTGGGAGGGACAGTACCTCAGCCCCCGCTGCATTTTCAGCAGGCCGCACTGTTCTCCAGAGGGCTCTGCACAAACCCACTGGTCCACCTGCTTAAAATGCATTTACAGAATCAAGAATACCCCTTATTAGTAGCATGGGGTTTTAAAGATTTACAGTTCTCCAGAAGTGCTAAGTTTTATGATTAATGGACTAGCAAATGCCAGAGATGTAGGAAGATTTGAAACCTAGTATCTGTTTCTCAGAGAAAAAGACGCTTATGCACACAGATGGTAGGGTTTAACTTAAATGGGAAAAACAGCTTTTACTGCCAATGTTAAAAAAAAAAAAAAAAAGTAATAATTCCCAGAGGTTTGCACAACATATATATCCCAAAGTTCAAAAACCATATTGCTTCCTCAGGAAGACAAGGATTTTATTCTTTGGAAATTATTTGGTAATTATTATCCTAACTTGATGCAAAAAGATAAAGCCTTAATCTTTTAATTACTGAGGCTGAGAAGTCCATCGTCTGTGTTACTTACCAAGGCCCTTTCCACCTTCCTGTAGCTGTGCACAGAACATAGTTTGGATCATTTGGGAATACTTTCTATTCTGACACAGTTTTTCTGTGACCTGAAAATCTTTTTAAAATATCACTTTTCTGTAGAAACCCCCCCAAAAGAATTTATTCCACTTGATCCATGAGGGTAAGTTATCAATGTAGACTGTAGCTGCAACTATGTGATATAGTTTCATTCAACTTTCCACTTCCACAATTCCTCTCTGAAACAGCTTGACCTTTACAGCTGATGTCTGCAGTGAGTCAGGTGTATAAGAATGCCATACATATTTCCTAACCAATGTTTATAAAAGTTTTCCATTTTCAAAACAAAAAAATATCTACAGTTACATAAAGATGTGTTCATATCACTTCAAATGCCAGTGGTGAGCAGGAGAAATTAAGACTTGCCCTGTGGCTCCAGGACATCGCAGCCCAGTGAGTTAACGTGTGACAGCTCAGCTGTGTTAACTGCACACCTATCATCTCAGCTGGATGTCCGAGCAAATCTTTTCATCTTTAATGTATGAAGGAAGTTACTGGAACTCTTTCAGTGCATATTAAGTAACTCACCTTTGCAGAGTTAGATGTAAATATGTACAAAAAGAATTAACAGCGGAAGGCAACACAGGCACCTGAAACAGTTCAGTGACTTTGGGAAAATAGTTCTTTGTGGAGGAGAGGTTGGTTGCAGAGATTTGGTTTTCTAGGAAAAAAAACCCAAAGACATCAAGTCAGCATGCCTTTGCTTAGAGAGGTTTTTTGGCTAGTAAAAAAAGTCACCAGTGGCTTTTAGGTATTTTCGTCTTATCCATCCAGAAAAGGACCCGGAAAGAAAAGGAGGGGTCATGACTAAAATCTTGTCATGCTATCCTAGCTCCCAGGCTCTGGAATACATGCCTATTCCATAGGGCAGGTGGTAGTCTACAGCAGCCTAAAACAAACTGGCTTGAGGACAGGGTAGAGGGGATGGGAAAAGTGCCTTTGCCTTACATGGATTTGAAATATGCAGAGCCGCAGTTCAGGAGCAGGACAAAGAGTAAGCATATATAGCTGTATTTTAGGTCCTTAATCTTTTTTCCAAAGCCATTTTCTCTCTTAGGCATAGACATAAACTTTGTAATATAAAGCAGAAGAATGAAAGAACATTTGCATCTGACATTCTTTTCAGCAGCAGCATCAAAATCAACCCCCAGTCTGGTCTTTTAGCAAGGAAGCTGGTTAATTTAACCATGAGTTTCTTTAAAGCATTTACAGAGAGAGCAGTTATTCAAATCTTTAGGCATGAACTCCTGCTCTTTCTCCTCCTTTTGGGATAAACCTAAGGGAGCATGAACCTAAGGAACTTTATAAGGGCCAGTGACCACCGGGTGTCGCTGCTCGATGCCTTTTTCTCTCTCCACTGGCTTTGCACACTGGTTGGTTCACATTAACCTGGAGAAAATCACATTCAGGGGGAAAGCCTCCCCACCTGCCTTATGGAAAGCTTTCTGGTGTTCGGAAGCCCAGCCCTTTGACCTTCCAGAGGCAACACTTCTCACACTTCTGTTGGTGAAGATATTCCTACTCCCCTTAAGAGTATTTCCCATCAGGAACCAAGAGATTCATTTCCTCCCAGATGGAGGAAATTCCTTCCCACCCCTCTAGCATACTAGACCTCCACCAACTTAGCAGGCACCTATGGACCTGCAGATGGATACATGAGCAAGCAGATTGAGTGTCATCTGCTTCACAGTGCCCTTTTATACCCATGAAGCTTTTGCCTTCATCTGTTAACAGAAGGCCCCACTTGCTGACCCTAAGTAGGAACATGCAGAGCCTGGTCTGTGCAGATGCACAAGAGTTATCAGTACTGCTGAAAGCTGTTGAAATTCATGAATTTTCCTAATGATTTGCATGATTTGTGTGCCTTAGATTGGAGGTTTTCTTGTTCTTTGGTGAATGGTGCCATTTTCTAAGTTTCAATTAGAAAATCTCCTTCAGTGAGAATCTGAGGTCTACAAACATGTTACCCCTCAGGTGTTTCAAATTTGTAAGGCAAGAACTAATTAAATGTTGAAGTTACTCTAGATTATCTTAACTAAAAAAGGCTTAAAAAGAAACAAAACAAAACCTTTCCTTGTCTCACAACAACCATTTTTCCCCACTCTCTGACTTACTTTTCCCTCATGGAAACAACTAGCTTCTGTCACTAGAGATCACAATCTCTTCCCAGTTTTTGAGGGGAAATAATACCTCTTAATATTTTTGGTTCAATACATGCAGTAATAACTAATTTTCACAGGCACTCTGAAAGTCAGTGTAAATAATGGTTTTATTTTTAAGTGTCCACATACAGATTGTGCAAATCAAAGGTTGGAAAAGCAAGAATTTTAAGTTTTAAAATTAGCAGAAACAAAACTGAAACTAACTTATAGCTGACTTAAATTGTCCAAAAAGGGAAACAAAATAAAACTTGAAATGTCTTTCTCCTATTGGAGACCTACAGTCCACGTCAAACATCTGGGTGGGGTTATCTAAATGTAATGGAGTTATTTAGAAAAAGGGGTCAAGGAGTCAGGTAAAACAGATGGCAGACAGAAAAGGTAAGAAACCTAAGAAGATAATACGGGAGGGCTGCAGGAAACAGTAACTAATATTTATATTACAAGCACAATAGAGAACACAGTTCAGGTCTTAATTTAAGAAGTAGCATGAAGGGACTGAAAACTGGACATGAACCTCCTATAAAACAGGGAATTATATTGTCATTTTTCAGGAATTTTGCTCTACTATCCTTTTCCATGACAGCGTTTTAAAATAACTTTTTCCTTGTAAGAAAAAACCATAGGAAGCAAACAGTGCAGAAATATTTCGAATGGTACTATAAAATACAAAATAGAACTTTTAAAGAGATGATTGCTTAATTCATTTTTGACTGTTTCAACACGCTACCTTGCTCTTCGCTGAGCCTCAAATACTGCTTTTTCCACCTCTTAGTAAGGGGATACTGCAAAATAAACTGGCTTTAGAGAAAGTATATTCTGCATTGAGGTATGGCGTATGTTTAAAAGAAAATGAAAACTGAAGTTTTTGCAGTGCACAGAATGACAGATCATTAGTAATCCATCATATGCAGGTTTTACATCTGCTGTTATTGCTCTGAGGTCATTTGGCCCTAGAAAAGCATGAAGGAAATTGAAAGCCTCAGTGAACATGAACAAAAAGCTTCTGTAAGTATGCAAAGAGAACACAAAGCCACTACTCCCTGGAAATGCAAAATTTGTCTCTGTTTACATTTCTGTTTCTATTAGTAAATTCCTTGCTTCATAGAAAAGTGCCTGACTTTTCTAAGTTGCCATTTTCTTTGCAATAGGCTTGGATAAAGGTGTAGCCTCAGTTGTGTTGTTCCTGGGAGGAGACACCTTCCTGACCCAAACAAGGTGCCCACCTGCAAGGTGGCCGTGTGGTGGCCACTTCTCTTTGATAGACAAATGAAAACCTTCACCCTCTTTCACATGCATCAGGTCCATTCTAACTTGCAACTTGGTCAATGAGGTTGTTCAGAAAATGGAAGATCACTGACATGGTGGAAGCTTTCTTAAACTGCTCTTGACCTAATTCACTTGTAGTTCCTTATATGTGTAACTAGATCACAGTTTTGGTCTGAGAGTTACAGTAGCTGCATAAGGAAAAACCACATAAAGCAATACCATGTCACTGTTATAAGATTTGCAATGATCTTATCTAATTAATATTTAACATGATTTTGAATAAAAGCAATAGAGCATGAAAAAACATAGCACTGAATAGTACATTGCTGTTTGTAGAGAGACGTATAACTTCTTTCAGAATCTCTCAGGAGAATCATCTATATCAGAACAGTGATTTATTTTGACCTGAACCATACAGAAAAAATGTTTTATGAGGGAAAAGAAAAAGGAAAAAATACATAATATTTGGCAAGATGCAAAAAATACCATAGATTTTTTTTTCTGTTTGCCTGATATGCTGCTCAGGCCAAATCACATGAATAGGGACAGGCCCCACCCTTTCTGCTGTAAGTAAAGCGACATGTTTGAACCTTGTTCTCATAAGGAAGTACACAGGCACCTTTTATTGAAAGCGCTGTGCTCTCCTTAGTGAAAGAGTTATGAACATATGTTTTGATGAAAGACTGCATTAACTTTCTTTTACTAAAGGGGACTGGTATGTTTGTGAGGCTGGCACTGCTGGAAAAGGCTTAGCCACTGGAAGAAAAGGAGAGAGGATACAGACGAGCGTCACTGAGGGGTTGCTGATGCAATAGAACTGAAAGGTAAAAAAAAAAAAAACCAAACTTTTCTGCACTCTAGTTTACAGTACTTTGTTGTCTGTAATCCAGCAAGAGACTCTCTGAATCTTATATGTGGATTAAAATGCTATACTTTATCATAGTTGAATTGGTTACAGAGCAATTCATTTAAGGCTTAGCTGTAATGTCAAAAAATAAAGGAAGAAAGGAATCCTGATAGGATTTCTAGAACAGCCTTACAAAACTTTGCTGCTATTGACTGTGTGCTTTTGAAAAAAAAAATAGTTTACATGTCTAACCAAGTAGAGCAAGGTTATTTTCTTCCAGCCACACTACATTACATGTAGAAAGTAGAATTTGAAATTTACCCTAGCAAATTTCTATAGAATTCATATTTTTATCACCTGATTTTTGCAGTCAGCCTAGTTCAATGTAACTTATGTCTGGCTGATAGGATACTTTCTTTTACAACTGGTATTCAGCAAATAAGTGGTCCCACCAAAAAATAATCTCCCCTTAGATTGCTCCCTCAAAAAAAAAAAAAAAAAGGAAAAAAAATCCTGAAAAGAATTTTTTTTCCAGAAATATTTTTTTCCCAAAATAAATTCTCCCTCTAAAAAAATTTATTTCCTAAAAAAGACTTTTAACTCCAAAAAAATTCCCCATCAAAGAATTTTTTTTCCATCAAGTGATGTAGGGTTAGGGATAAGGTTAGGATAAGTGTTAGGGGTTAACATAAACATATCATTTGGGGTTAGGATTAGAGTTTAGAGTTAGTGTCATGGTTTAGAGTTAGTGTTATGGTTAAGGTAATGTTTAAGATTTAGAGTTAGGTTTAGGATTTAGGGTTTAGAGTTAGAATTAGGATATATGGTTAGGATGAGGTTTAGGAGGTAAGGATTAGGGTTTAGGGTTAAGGTTAGTATTAGGGTTATTGTTAGGGTTTAGGGTTAAGGTTAGGGCTTTGTGTAAGTGTTAGGATTAGCATTAGGGTTAGTATTTAGTGTTAGGGTTAAAGTTAGGGTTTAGTTTTATGGCTAGCCTTAGAATCTTGGGTTAGGGTCAGGATATAGACTTTGTGTTAGGTGAGTGACACCTAGATGAGGTGACATCTAGGTTAGGTGAGTTAAGTTTGAGTTAGGTTGAGTGTTAGAATTTAGGCTTAAACATGACATTACGGGCTAGGTTTAGGGTTTAGGGTTAGGATTAAATATTCCATTTAGGATTAGAGTTAGTGGTTAGGGTTAGGGTTAGGATTAGGGTTAACATTAGGGTTTAGGGTTAGTGTTAGGGTGAGGGTTAGGGATTAGAAGTAAACATAGCATTTACAGTTAGTGTTAGGGTTTAGGATTAGCATTAGCGTTTAAGGTTTAGGGTTAGCATTAGCATTAGGGTTTAGGATTCAGTTTAGGGTTAGGGTTCTGGTTTTATAGTTTGGGTTTAGCCTTAGAATTTAGAGTTAGGGCTAAACATGCCATTTAGGGTCAGGGTTTTGGGTTAATATTAGTGTTAGACATACAATTTTGTGTTAGGGTTACGGTAGGAGTTAGGGTTAGGGTTAGGATTTAGGGTTAGGATTTAGTTGAGTTAATGTTAGCATTACTATTAGGGTTTCAGGCTAGGATTAGCATTAGGAAGGGTTAGGGCTAAACATGCCACGAGTTAGATTCTCAAATCCTAGCCGTTAGGATTTGTGTTTAATTTTAGGATTTGGGGTTGCAGTTATTATAGGGTATAGGATTAGTATTAGAGGTAGGATTAGAGTTAGAGTTAGGGTGAGTGCCTAGGGTTTGGGATTAGGCTTAAATTTGCCATTTAGGGTTAAGGTGAGGGTCAGTGCTATGGTTTAGGTTTAGGATTAGGATTTGGGATTGGTGTTAGGGTTAAGTGTTTGGGGTTAAATATGCCAGTTAGCATTAGGTTTATGGTTTATGGTTAGGTTGAGTTAAGGGCTAAATTTGCCATATAGGTTGGGGTTACAGTTAGCGTTGGCATTAGTTAGGGTTTAGGGTTAGGATTAGGATTAGGGTTTGCGTTAAAGTTTAGGTTTAGGGTTAGTGTTAAGCATGCCATTTAGGGTTAGGATTTAGGGTTAGGTTTTAGGATTATTTTTAGTGATACAGTTTAGGGTTAGGATTATTAGGGTTAGTTTGGAGTAGCATTCAGGTTCTAGGGGTTAGGGTTAAGCAAGCCATTTAGGATTGAAGTTTCAATTTACATTTTTGGGCTAAGAGTTAAGCAAGCCATGTAGGATTAATGCGTTGAGTTAGAGTTAAATATGCCATTTAGAGTTAGGATTTTGGTTTAGGATTTGTGTTAGGGTTACGTTTGTGGGTTAGGGTTTTGGGTTAGGTTTCAGGTTTGACTTGGCTTAGGTTTGGGCTTAGGGTTAGGTTTTTATGTTAGGGTTGGGTTTAGTGTTAGACTTTAGGTCAGTGTTAGGGTTAAACATGTCATTTAGTGTTAGGGCTTAGGGTTAGGTTTCACTTCTCCTCTTGCTTATTTAACCGGTCACGTCCTTCCTAGCAACTACTGCCTGTCTTTACAAAACGATCTCTAGTTATTTGTGCTTCTCTTGCATATGGCTGTGAATTGAGTCGGGTATAAGGATCAACACTGGCATTGCCTCTTTTTGTTTCCAAATCCCATTGTTTTCTGCCTTGCAGTGAGACAAACTTCCCACTGAATAGCCACAGATTTGGCCTGTGTTTGTGGCTGTTGGAGGTATAAGGACAGCAGGACTGTCCAATAGGGTTGACCTCCAGTATAGTTTGCCCCCAGGAGAGTTAGTCTGTCTACACAAAGCTGTTCTTAGGTTGGCAACTGCTAAGTAAGGACTGCTTAGATGTGACCTCTGTAGGCAGCATAAATGGGGCAGCTGAATGAGGAGCAGCATCAAGGGGCATAAGGTGAGGAGAGGTGGGACTCGGAAAGTGGAGTCAAAACTCAACTTTGGACTCAGGTTGACTTTGTTGTGAGCACGGACCTGGAGGACTTTGATACATCTAGCTACCATGGTAGCTAACACCAGAACATGAAGCTCTAATAGTAATAAATAACCAGAATGCAACAAACGTCCAGAAATGGCATAACGAATGTACTGCTTCATCTAGGTTTGCTAAACCTAGGCCTGTGGCAGGACACCTTCCAAATCAGAAACTATTATTTCATATACTTTGGAACTCCTAATATATATTTGCCCCGCCTTTTTCTTCTTCTTTCTCCGCAGACATGAATCTTAGAAGCTTATATTAATGTGCTTTCCTTTAAAAAATAAAGCAAAAAAAAAAAAAAAAAACACAAAGATTAAGCTGTCACCTTGCTGGTATAGCTCTTTTCTATTCTGTCTTTCGCTATCCTGCCCGGGATACTATCTACTCAGTATGTAGAACTGAGTGCAGTTCTACATACTCTCAACTTTTTAATTTTATTTCCTTACAATTGGCCTATGGCAATGTTTAAAGCTGGTACAATGTTACAAGTTTTATTCTTCCAGTGGAATCAGGAGGAAGGAAAGGTGCAAGTTCACCTTTATTGGATCTCAGAGAACCCACAGGAAACTGAGATTCTATATTTCTGCTGCTCATAAAAGTCTGTAGGCTTTTTTTTTTTTTCCTTTTGCCAAATATTCCTTGGTTGTGGTAAATAATTCCTAAAGGTATGAGAGATGTCAATTCAGTTCAGTTTTCAAGATGATAGTATATAGATGTGACATTTGGCAGTGGAAGGAAAAGATTTAGAGGAAGACAAAAAAGGAGGAGTTAATATTGTTTCCTCAGAGGCCTGCAAAATCCAGAAAATAAATAATTTAGACCAGAGTTTTTAAATAGACAGAATGAGACCATGTTGCTATGCTCCTTAATCTGATCTTTCAAGTTTCTTTTAATCATCCTAGGAAATAATATGCAAATTCCTTTTTTAGCTTCTTTCAGGCTTTCCAAGTCCTTGTCAAACCAAGTCAATGTATGCATTAAAGGACATCTCTTACAGAAATTCATTTCTGAGAGACAGTTCCTGCAAAGTGAGTGCTGCTTCTGCAGAAAACCTAGTTTGGCTCTAGCTCAGCCTAGTGAGGAAACTGGAAGAAAATATCTTGGTCACAGTATGAAGAAGTAACCGTAAAGAGTAAGCCACAAATTAAGATTTAAAAATATTTTAAATCTTTAAAAAGCACAAGTAACAAGATAACTATGGACACTTTCCTTTTTAAACCCCATCCAGCATGATGGTGGTAGTTCTTGTCATCTGTAAGTAGTGACATGAATAATGCCTCTAATGTGTGACTCCTTTCTGTCTAAAAAGAGTATAAAAAGAGTATAAAAATACTCTTCTGGTCTAGCTGTACATGTTGGGGGTGAGATTTTTTACCAAGACAGCTCCGCTGAAAAAGCAGCAGCTTGGAAGCAGTAATACTACATGCTTACAAGCACAATGTGTTTCATTTGAGTTTCCACAAGAGCAAGGTGCAGGCTGAGCTATATGGGTGCATCTGATGCACAAGTGCTTATCATGTGTTATGTAACGACCAGTTGTAGCAATACCCTGCCTCAATTTAAAGGTCTGCCCTTAGCAGACTTAGGAGACTGGACTCAGAACTCTAGGTTGAATTCAACTCTAGGTTGAATTTTATAATACACCTTTAAAGGATGCTTTGGTCTGGTTCTTAGCATATATTGTACAAGTAATGGTCTCTTGTATAGGTCTTTAATGATTTTTTATGTTACTACAGCTTATTTCTCTTGCTGTTCAGGAATGTAGTGAAAAATCAATATACATTAATATCATGTAAATTATTTGAAATGTGATACATAGTGTTCATAGTTGGGAAGGCTGTGCTCTTTAGACTAGCGTCCATGTCTGATTTTGAGGGCTGGGTTAGATCAGCGAAGATGTGGCAGGCCTGGTCTGATCTCTAGAGACCTGTTGAAAATCCCAAGGCAGCCCAAGAGCATAGTTAGGCAGCTGTGAGATGCCACATGAAGTTAAGTCTATATTTTTCTAAACATTAAAATCTCAACATTAAGTTACAACACATTGCTAACACAAGTGTGGGTTAGATGAGTGTAACACAAGTGTGGGTTAGAAGAGTGGACAGTGAAGTGGATTGAGATGGCAGAACTCAAGAGGGTTGTAATAAATGTGTCTGAGTCTAGCTGGAGGCCTGTGGCCAGTGGCCTTCCTCAAAGATCAGTACAGGGCCCAGTGCTGTTCAACTTCTTCATCAATGACTTGCATGGGGGCACAGAGGGTGCTCTCAGCAAGTTTGTGGATGATACCAAGCTGGGTGGAGTGGCCGACACTCCAGAAGGCTGTGCTGCCATCCAGAGGGACCTAGACAGGTTGGAGAGTTGGGCAGAGAGGAACTTCATGAGGTTCAGTGTCGCTGCTTGAGCAGGAGGATGAGACTGTGTGATCTCTAGGGGTCCCTTCCAACCTCAACCATTCTGTGATTCTTTGAAAACAGGAAGCCATGTGACCCAAGCTCACATAGGGAAAGGGACTTCTCAGACACTGCTGCCATGTGTTTGAGATCATCTTTTGGAGGCTTGAGATGGTGGTGTGTCAATTACGCAACTTCAGCAAGATTGGGAAATTACATTTTGCTTCATTCTTGAAGTTAGTTGACATAGCTTTCACTAGGACAGGTAAACAAGTCATCTCTTATTTCTCTACCGAAGGATGTGTTGTCTTTTCTCTCTTTCTCTCTTTCTCTCTCTCTTTTTTTTTTTTTATTTCTCCCCTTCTTTCCTTGCCATATTGCCCTCATTCTATTTTTTTAATATTTTGCTCTCAATACTGACCTGAAGTGTATGAAGAAACTATTGCTAACCAAAGCAGTATCTGGAAAAATCCTATCTCTTGAGGGGAAAAAAGGTAATCTCTAAAACAGGATGCAAGCTACGATCTGTATAGATGCACTTAGCAGTGCAAGGTAAAAGGGATTGTAGCTTTGGACCTACAGTATGGCAGGTGCAGGCTTTTTTCTACTCTTCTCCATGCTTCCTCTTTCCCTTTCTCTTCTCATCTCTATGATAGTACTAAACTATGGGTAAGTATAAACTGTGAGTTTAGGGCTGGTCGAATTTCTAATGCTCTTATTTTATGGGGAAAGTTTTTTGTGTTTTCCTTTTTTCTCTGCTATTGAAACAAGAAAATAAAAAGTGCTTCTATACAGATCACAGCTTGCACCCTGTTTTAGAGATTTAGCATACCAAAAGTGGCTTGTCGAAGTTTTGTTATATTGAATACTTCCTGAAAATAATAGTAAAAAGTGTTGAGTGCTACAACTAAAATAATTCTAAGTTTAAAGATATGAAACTCTGCCAAATCAAGTTGAAATCCCTTATTAAAAGTAGTACTGGAAATGAGGTAACAAATCACTTGAGATTCCTTTCCTCTTCAATAACAGGCTGAGACATGGGGCTTTTTTTTTTGGCTTATTTCTTCCTCATGATTGGAATAGAGAAAGAATAGTTTATAGGGTGAGTAACAGAAAGAAGTATTGAAACCCTGCAACTTCTTTACTGTGTCTGAATAAAGCAACTAACAGCTTCACAGCTCTGCATAGGAAGACTTTCCGAAGGATAAGCCATCAGAAATTAAACTGCAGTCTCTTAACCTTCCTGACTCTTAAGTTTTTTGCCAAGTGTCTGTAAAGAAGCAGGATACACCGTGAGTACTTTGCACACTTTCCTTTCCAGGGCAGTATCTGGGGACTCTTCGCCGAATTTCACTGCAATAGAAAGTTGCCTTCTGCAGAACAGCTGCTCTGTTAGGTTGTTCAAAATGCTGAGTTGGTGGGCACAGCTTACTCTTATCCCAAAAGCAGGATTTAAAAATGCCTGGGGTTGCACGGTGTCCTATTCTCACTGACTTCTTTAGAGCAGTTATAGGTGTATGTGTATGTGTGTGCATGTGGTTTTGTTTAACTCCCAAATGCAAGTCTCCATGTTTAGGATTTAAACATCCTGTTGGAAACATATCAGAAACAGTGCTATATTCACAGCAGCAAATAGCTGAATAATATTACAGACAGGAAGGAATTAACTTCAATTTGTTTCTTTCTCAGTCTGAGTGTGCGTATGTTTGTGTGTGAATTTGGAACTTGTTTGAGAGAGAACAGCAGGAAGGGAAGCCTCCTACTTCGGCTTTTCAAAGAGTCTTTGGTGACAACTTCTGGATATGTTTGTAGTTTTGTTTGACTTAGCATGCGTGGGGCATTGAATGGAGATGTTTGAGGCAGCTGACTGGTGGTGTTCAGGGCTGGCTGCTCACATGTCCCTGAAAATGGAGACCAGAAGGGAAATGAGTGTAATGCAAAGTCAAAACATAACAGTATTTTTACACTAAGTGGGACTGTGACTTGTTAAACTATGCTGCCCTGGGAAATGGAAGATGGCAATGTGTGCATGAGTGCAGCTGATATGTGTAGCTGGACACGGCCAAATTGCACCAGGTCTGTGTCATCGCACCATCCCTTGCATGCCTGCAAGCATGCAAGACGCTGGAGTCAGATCCCCTTTAGCGAAGATTTTGGGAACATGGTAAGATATATATATATATATACACATATTTATATATATAAATAAAAATAGATATATATACTACATTTGTGTGTGTGTGTATATACATATCCTACATATATATATATATTTTTCTTGATGTTTGGGCTAGTTCTTATTTGCTTTCCTACCTATGGTACTCAGGGCCCAGACTATTTAAAGATTCCTCTATAATTCTTATTTATTCAGATGCTTGTTTTGTAGTGTCATCTGAGTGTAGTACAAGCTTCTCTTTTGCAATGCTTTGATGAATCACTTTTTTTTTCCTTGCATCCTGAGGATCAGTATTATTGCTATGATCATTCCTGTTTTTCTGCACTGCAGCCAAACATTTGAATGCTCCTTAAATTTGCTGATCTTTCCTATATTCCCCAGAAAAATCTGTCATCAGTGATTCTTTGTAACTTCTCTTGCTTGCTAAATTGAGCTACTTCTTGTTTTTAAACCATGTCGGGGGTTATGAGCAAATACTACCAATTGGAAAGTACCTTCTACTCTTGCACTAAGACAAAATGATGATGTGCATAAAGCTCTTGGGCTGAGTAATTATGGAAAGAATCTCACCCAGGAACCCAATTCGATTAAGAGCAATGCAGTGGATCATTTTATTCCTGTTAATTTATTGCTTGGATTTCTCTTTGAAGTATTACTGTGTAACCAAATTCCTTTTCTAGAAAACAGTACCTCTGTGGTCCCAAGTACTGCAACATTTACCAAACTGAGTTTAGTGAAAGGTTCTGTAGAAATGTGAAGTTTCTGTTGGTATTAATGAAAAACTATCTGTTTTATAAGTGATTAAAATGGAGAAATGTTCTTGCAGGGACCGTGATGTCTTCATCAAATGATATCAATATGGAAGAAATACCTTTGGAAGATGATGAGCGAGACAGCATTGAATACAGGATCCTAATGGCGTATGCCCAGCGGCGGTTGTCTGCCAATAAATATGGGAAATTTCTAAGAAAGGAAGCTAATGTGCAGAAATCCTTGTCCTTAATCAGGAGAGAAGTGGAGACTGAATATCAAGACAATAAAGATGGGCCAAGCCAGATAAAGATTTTGCCTGCTGAGAGTTTGAAACAACCAAGCCAAAAGAAAAGAATACAAACATCTCTCTCAAAATATTCCTCTTCCTTTGGAAGAGAGAAACATGGAAAATCCCCCAAACCTTTAGTGTCCCAAATGATGTTATCACCCCAAAATTCCACAGAGAGTTTCTATCTTCCTCAGATACAGTTTCAGGGCCTTTCAGAAACGAAGCACAAGCACCTGACAGGTATTTTTTAGTTCTTTCTTTTTGGGGTCATTTATTTATCTTTAACTATCTCTCCAAATAACTTTAATAGCTAGTAGCCTATGGAAAGGCAGGTAGAGCAGGAAGGTGCCTGGACTGCACAGTCGTGTTTATCCTAGCTATATTGAGTTCCAGTTAGGAAGTCAGACCGGCAGATCTTCACTAATGCTTGCACACAGTCATCACACTTGTGATATTGTTTTTGTTTGTTTGTTTATTTTCCACCACACCATGTTAAATTACGTATAATTGTACAGGTTGTCTTTTCCAAGCATTTCATACCTGACTAGAAATAAATTGTAGAACTTTGGCCAGACAGAAGATTGCCACACAAAAAAAAAAAAAAAAAAAAGGAAAGAGAAGTTATTTGAAAGCCTGCTCAAGAGCTTTATCAGAGGATGCATACTCCACACTGAAGACCAATTTGTAGCTTGATATTCCATAGCACCAGGCAGTTGGCCACAACCAAACATAAGCACAGAGAAGACCCGTGCCTCTAAAATGCCTCTCATAATTCTCACTGTTATTGGAGTTCAAATGGCAACAGTCTTCTGGAGTTATTTTAATCTCCTCTATACATTACCAGTGCCTCAGAATTGCTCTCAAGTATAGTCCATGGTTGAGGAGAGAATGTTAAAAAAAAGTACAGTGTTTGATCTGGTTGAGAAGGGGCCAGATCTCCTTTTGAGAAAGCTCAAGAGACACTTTCCCATAGGAAGTCTAAACCTGCCCTGCCATGCAGTGGAAGAACAGATAGTGAGTGGCAGCTATTCATCTAAATTTAGGGATCCCTTTAATGTAAATAATTTTTTGTATCCCAGTCCCCAAAGCCAGCTGTGCATGAGGTCCTACACTGCATATAGTGAACTTTATCTTGCTTACTTTGGAAAAAAAAGTCATACCTTAACTTCTCATAAAAGATTGAGAGAGAATGATGATGTATTAAGTAGTCATATATAGTATATGATAGGTTTCAGTGGTGTCTTCATATAAATAAGGGTGTTTTGTTTAATTTGCCCCAGCTTGAAACTGCTGGCTTAAGGTCCTGCTGATGTCAGTGTTGTTCTCCCCTTTTGCTATATTTAAAGACATTTCTAAGGATTATCCATTGCTTATGTCTCCAGACTAAAGTCCAACCATTTTAACTGTCCTGGACCAGTTCCTACTCACTAAACTCATAATTTTCCCTGCTGTCAAATCCGGCTACTTCTTCCAAGAGAGATTCGTTTCCTCCATTTGGTGCATTTTGCTGCAGGGAAATGACTGTGGCTGTCCATGGTTTGATTGCCAAGGACATACGTCTACATCCAGTTATTGCATCCTATAATATCCATTTTCTTTTTCTTATTTTTTTTCTTTCTCTTTTTACATTGTCAAAGAAAGCTCCCAGGGGTTTCGGTGTCAATTCCTTGATGGTCTCTCCAAGGTACCACCATTTGTCCTGCAGGTGGCAGCACGGGCTCAAACTGAAACCTCACCACGCTTAGCTTAATCTCCTCGAAGCTGGTGTTTGACTTCAAATCCATGATTAACCTGCCCTTCAGCAGATTGCTGGACAAAATCCTAAAACTTTAGTATTTGTGGCATAAACTGCTAGCAGCTCTAATGCTATTCTGCATTACAGGCTACTCTGCCAAAATGGAGATGCTTTTCAGGGATTACTTGTCTAAATAGCAGACATGCTTAAAATCAGCTGCTTAATCTTATGTTTCCAAAAGTGTAATCATACACTGTCACAAATGGACTGATCCCCTTCCCTGAAGTACAACAACTTCCAGACAAAATCTGTACGCACTTGGTGAGAAGGAAATATCATAGGGTTTCGTGGTGTCCCTGCTGGAGCAGGGAGGCTGGACTAGATGATCTCTAGAGGTCCCTTCCAACCTCAACCATTCTGTGATTCTGTAATTAACCTTTTCTCTGCAAATTCTGTGCATCTGTGCAAATTCTGTACATTACCGATACCAAAGCTGGATAGTTTAATCTACCAACTGAATTGGTCTCTGCTGTTGGAAAATTTATGTATTTGCTGCTGAATTGTTTTGTCTGTGATGAGTGTTTTGGTCAATTTACTCTGTGTATCAAAAGGGTCTGTGACCCTGCAGCAGCTGGGGCACATGAATTACCTCCATAGGGCAGTGATGGGAGATTTGACACTTAGCAGAGGTGATACAAGAAAGAGATCAGCAAAAATCCTGCATCTGTGTGTATTGCATCTATGTGCAGGCTGTCCAGGGAAGTGGTGGAGTCACCATCCCTGGCAGTGTTGAAGAAACGTGTAGCTGGGGCGCTTAGGGACATGGTTTAGCAGGCATGGTGGTGATGGGTTTAGAGTAGACTTGAAGATCTTGAAGGTCTTTTCCAACCATGTTGATTCTATGATTCATTCACCAACCTTGAAATGAAGTTTTTATTGACTTTGTTAACGCCTGCTGCCTTCACAACAAACTCTGCTTGTGGATTTTACACTCATACTATGGGTCAGGCTGCTGTTGAGCTTGTCTCACAGGAACTGCCACTTGGTGGTGGTAGAGATCACCATCACTTGGTTAAGTAGATTAAGTTTCATATCCCAACCTCAGGGAGGCTAACTGCAAGAAAGAGTAACTCCCAGCTGCCACAAACCTTGCTTGTAGCTGTATGTGCTATAGGCTGCAGCTGTACATAGCTGTATTGCCTGTGTGCTCTAGCACGTGGTCCTTTTAGGACCCTTATGAGGGTCTTAAACAAGCATCCTTACACAAGGTGGATAAAGCCAGACTCGCTGCGGAATGATGAGTCTCCCAATATCCATGTCTATTTAATATAAGTGCCAAGAAGCATTTGTGGTAGAGGTGCCTCTAGCATGAGGCCTACTTCTCTGTGCCCGGGATCAACTGGTGGAAACAACAGGAGAGTATCAAAATGCGGTTGTTTCTAATTCTGGGCCTACAGGTGAACATGGGCCACCCTCAAACCACTTGTGATAGCCTTGAAGATTCATTGTCCTACAGAGGATGTAGAGAAGAAGATGTTTCTTTATCTGTGATGTGCAAGGATGTATGCTAGCAAGCAACACTCATACTTAGTTCTGTATGGACTCTGCATGGTTAGCTGCTACTCAAAAACTAGAAAGGAGTTTTAATCCTGACTCTCTAAATTATTATCACCTGAACTTAGGTAATAGCAAAGCCCATGTGTGTGGGGGTATCCTCTAGGCACTGCCACCTAAGGGGACATGTAAATGAGTAAAGCCTTATTCCCTGGAAATATAAATTGCCTTTTTTTTCCCCACCCTTTCCCAATCAGATGAGAAGACAAATGTTGACCACATTGCAGACAGGCTGGCCAAGCTTGTTACTTCCAGATCTCAGCCGTCTCCTTCAGATGTGTCATTGAAGCAGCTTTATAACCAGGGTCCACAGCGACAAGGTAGAAATGCTACTGGTGGAAGTCAGGATGAAGAAAATGGTAAGGATGAAGAATTTTATGCTCATAGGAAGTATGTTATGTTGATATTATCCTCTGAGGCATTTTCCTCTAGAGTTGGTGAAGCAGTCATGTATTCTGGGATAAGACACTATGAAGAAACAAGTTTGCTCTGCTGAATCCTGCACTCTCACCAACATTTCAGAGGCTGCTCTGGCTGCATAAGTCTTGTCTACTATTGCAATAAAAAGAACATCTTTAAAAATCCAAGAAAGTATGTGCCTTCAGAGAAGGAGAGCAGAGGTAAAGTGACTTGAGGTCACAGAGCACTGCTAGGAGCAGCAGAGCTGGAAACAGAGTAATATACTGAATTTCAAAGGTCAGAGACCCGTTCCTTGGAAAATAATATTTTGGTTAAAGGTCAGTCCCTCTCTGGTGAGGGGACGACATTGGTCAGTGACCTCTATTAAAAGTCTGAGCTGTCTGTCTTCATAATGTCTGTAGAGGTCTCATATAAGCTTTCTGTTTGTGTTTAGAATATGACGAACCTGGAGATAGTTCTAGTTGAGTTATGGAAGATACAGCCGGTAATGATGGGAGGATATTTCTTCTTTATTAGAAGTTAATTCTTTGGGGCTTCTACTAGCTGTTCTTTCACACTATCTTGTTATCAGTCATGCCTCACAGCAAAAAGGCCTAGCAAAGGGATATTAAAATCCCTCATCTTTTCCAGATTCTTAACTGAAATAAAATGTTGGGCAGATGGAGAAATAGAGCTACTTGAAACATGCAGACTTGAACAGTTAGCTTGGGCCTAAAGCCTAGATACAGAACTCCTTGTGATTTTTTCGCAAAACAGCATGTTTTCATGATTAGTTGACACCAAGGTTTTTGCCGTAAGTTGGTATTTGGAACCTACTAGAAGGCTCTAGTGTTTATGTTGCTCTTCTTTGTTTAACAGATGAAGACAATATAATACATACAATAGTTGCACTGTTAGCACAATCCGGGGATCAACTAGAAGAAAAGGTAAATACCTCTGTTTTCAGCAGCTAGACAGATTTGATTGTGTTTGTGTGCATACATACACATGGGCTAGAGAAGGACTGAACATTTGTTGGGAATTAATGTTTTGTAACCCAGCTCTTGCTGTTTCTGTCTTGAACTTCTCTTTCTACATTTGGGCATTTTGAAGCCTTTGCCATTCAGTCTGAAATCTTTCATAAGACCAGAGGACTAGGACAAATCTCTATTGGAGAGTGGGGAAAGACAACAAAGAGGTTGGACAGTTCCTTGTCTAGTTGCTGTTGTGTTTCACAGAGAGTTGAGCATTTAACTGAATCTGAAAATTCAAACTGAGAATGGAAGCTCTTGGCTTGGCATTAAACTTGGAGTACAAGTTGTTCCCAGTGAAAGGAGGGAGACTGCAGTGACAAGTGGGATTTGTGTGTCATGTTTTGCAATCAGCACCATTATCTGCCTACTTACAGATGCTTTACTTTCCCAATGAGATAGAGAAAGCCAGTATCACAAAAGTTTAACCAATCCTTATTCTTATTTTCAGATCAAAAAGGACAAGTCTTTCTATCAGTATTTGATAAATAGGCTCTCCTACACCTTCTTTGAGAGGCTCATTGATCTAACCCTGACAGCTGTCTCAGCAGACTCAACCAGCGAGACAGAAGGCCAAGCACAGTGCACCAAAGCTGCCTTTGCACTGGAAGTTGCCACCAGACTTACTGCTGTGGACAGCCATCCCATGAACATGGTCCTGGGCTTTGGAGTAAAGTACCTCAGGGAACACTTCACACCTTGGATTCGGCACGAGGGTGGCTGGGTATGAGTACTGCTACTTTGACTTACAGGCTACTGCACCTAGAAGTAGCCTACATTCACAAAACTAGAATAAGCCAAAGGCAAACCGAAACAAAAAGGTGTTCTTTAACACAGTGTATGCTTATGCTGTGGAATTCTTTACTACAAGATATTCTCTGGGCTGAAAGATTTTTATTTACATAGACCCACAGATCAACAGGAGAAACTCATGAAAGGATATTTAACGGCTAATTAAATATAAAACAGTAAACCTGGCCCAGTCTAGGGCAAGCTTGTAGTAAAGACTACATGCAGTCTTTACTACAGGCTTGCCCTAAACTTATACTCCTACCTAGAAGTCTGCTATTAGACAGTTCTGGAGACAAGATGAAATTCAGTAATCCATACAGTCTGCCCCTGTGATGTGGTATGCTTCCATTTTGCCTGTACCCAAAGGTATCTATTTATCTTGTTCCTTTTCCAAAGCTGGTTGTGCAAGGTGTTCTTTTCCTAGCAGTGGTATTGAGCTGCTGCCCTTTAGAGCTTATATGCCTGGATTTGTTGTGAAGCAGTGGAGCTCCTAGTTGCTTTGGTCTTCCTGAAGTGAATGAGAAATGTTCAGGATCTGTAAAGTGTGTGTCCATTGAAATAGATAGAATATGAGGATATTTGATGGTGTGGTCATGAAATCCTGCTGGAAAATGTACTGACTGCAGATTTGAAAAGGTTCCTCAGTGCTTCAGTAATTGCAACTTTTCTTCCTCTGTTACAGGAGAAGGCTCTAACTTTGCTGGATCAGGAAGAAATTGAATAATCATGCAAAAGACTTAAGTGAAGAAATATGCTGGATCTTACCACAATGCAATGCAATAATGATTACTGGCTATTTATTTTTATTCCCAAGGGAGGTTGCAGTGTTTTCACTGCAAATTGCACTGCAAAATGCGCTGCAAATGCCAGTGAAACTAAGATTTGGAAGCTGCTTTGTGAAGTGCATTTTGTGATGGGGCCATTTCTAGCCCACTTGGCTAATGACTGCTGGATTTCCATCTCCTGTGCATCTGTAATGGGGAAAGTTTGGAACATCTACTGAAGTTGTAAAATCATAGTGTTCCTTCTTAATATATGATTTTTTTCTTGTACAAACGGTTAATGTTTCCTGGAAAAATTCTGTGGTTCTTAGTAAAATGGCCTTTCATTACAGATACTCATTATATGTGTACAAGTAGGTTAATTACAAAGACTGCACAAAAACTTATTAACAAATTGTGAATTTGAATGAAAGCAATAAAAAGCATTTGAACTGGATGTGCAAAATGTGCACATAAAAGATGAGCACTTACACTTTAAACATATTATGCATAACAGATTCCACCTCTGGTTTGGCCATGTATGTGTGAGACAAAGAGAAGATGGAAATGCGTTAGCTTTGTTTCCCTGGAATACTTGATATATCTCTAGACTGTATTTCTTGCTTATCACTTTTTAAGAAGAGCATACACACTTTACATTCACTTTATATGCCTCCAAAAGGAGGATAATTTGGGGAGAGCCAAGTGTTTTCCCAAAAGTACAAAAACTGCTGTGCCTCTCCTTGCTTCTCTGCCTCTGACACCTTTTTCAAATGGAAAAGTATTGTAAAACAATGGTCATAACCCAGTATATTAGGTTGTTGAAGACTATGGCAAAATTTGATACACAGAAGTCAAAGAGAAGCAGTAGTAATTTAAAATCAAGAAGCCCTTATCCTGCTACAGATTCACAAAATAGGGCCTGCTAGGCATTAAAGCAGCAATGATTTTTCCCTCATGCTGGTCTGTGACCCCTCCTGTTGCTGTTTTGTCAACAAGCAGGGGCTGCTAGCCTTCTTTGCAGTGGAGGCTGTTGCCTGCTACTTTGTTATAAATTTAATTTTTTTCTAAAACAGGCTTATTAGCTAGATTGTGGCTCTGAAGAACTAGATGTTATTCCATTTTAATTACACTGAGACTATAGTTGATTTGTTGTTGGACACCAGTTTGCCATTAGCAGGACAGTAGCTTATGGAAGTCACTTTTTAAAATATTCTTGGCTGGAATAACAGTCTGCCATTTGGCAAAGTGCAAAGCTTGTATTTGTATGTCTGTTTTTTAAGCTGCACATTTAGCAGCCCTAAGCCCAAACGTGCCTCTCATCTCTGCTCTGGTACATCAGGGACAGTTTCATGCCAAGAACGGAACCAACTGCCAAACAGACTGGCTTGATAGGCAATGTAAAAACTAGCCATCTAAGAAAAAGATGCTCAGCTGTTTTTTATTTTTCTCTGTATTTCAGGCTTGTTAAGAAAGCCTTTTTTCAGTAGCAGTAGGGCCAGCATAGGAAATGAGCCAAGTGAGCTGTTTCTTATTTAGATGTTCTTGAATTTGCCATCCACATCAGTTAAACTTTAAGAGCAATCTACTCCTTTTATGGCAGAGATCTGTAGTAACCTTTCTGCTGGAATGATTGCTTTGGTTTATTGTAAGACCAGTCAACAGAGTTGCACACCAAGTTGTTGCCTCTGCTGGGGGCTGGCTGGGATTAATTAGCAAAATTCTACTGTGGGCTCATCCAGCTTTTGTTTTGTTGTTCTTTTTCAATCTGTGATGACTAAACTAATGCAATAAAAATACGTGCATTTCAGGCACCTGTGCAAGCAGAGGGAATATTGTGAAAGACCCTGCCTGTCTGGGCCTTCATTTTACTTCAACATTTCCCAAGAAGTCCAGCTTTACATTTAGTTGTAGATCCCTCTGGAGCCGTTTGGAATGTTACTGTAAAATAGAAAGCAATTCATTATTCAAACGAAACTTTTGTTTGGGATTTTTATTATTGTATATATAATCAAATCAGCATCACGCTCTTTGTTACAGCATCAATTTTAGTCTGAACAAGGAGCTGATTTCACCGTGCATTAAGGTCACAAGAACTGAGTTTGGCTATTTAGCCTGGTGGTGCCAGGGTTTATTTCTTTAGAACAATACCAGGATCCTCTAGGGTCCTTCTGCAGTGCATTAGAGCTGGTCAGTCCAGCAGAGTAACCCGTGTTAGCACCAGGTATTGCTGTTGTAGACTCTGGGAGCAGGAATTCCCACTGCAAAGGAGACCTGTCACAGCTGCCATTGCCCAGAGCAAGTGAGGCCTAGTGCAGTTCTTTGTGATGTAGCTAAAGCATGAAATAAGATGATCCTGCCCATGTTTACCTAGTGGAGTGCAAAGTCAAGAGTCCCTGCCTTATGGCCACAGTGCCTATTGCTCCAGTGAGAAGGAGAAATGGTAGTAAGCTCTCCAGAGCCCTCACCAAAAACCAAACATTTCCCTTATCTTTGCTAAAGCTGTCACGGGGCTAGGTTTCTTTTGGCTCTTGTAAGATGCTAGAAGAGGGGCATGAGCCAGATATTTCTCCAAAAGAGGGTAGTCAGATACTTTGTCGGTACGGACAGAGGTCTTGGATCTTCTGACTGCACAGCAAGTATCAATCTTTTGAAATTGATTTGCCTTTCTCTTCTTTCTACAAGTGAAGGGTGTGCTGCCTACATAACAGTGTCTCAGGAGATAGCAGGTTGACAGAAAGTGAACTGCTGCAAAGCAATGAGAATAACTCATCAAATACCACTGTCTGAAAAGTAGATTTACTGCCTATGACTTGTCTGCTAAAAAGGCTCACAATCTGGAAGAAGTTCAGGGTTAAAAGTTCACAGCTGGGCTGTTGTAGTGGGAATGAAGGATGAGAAGCAAGCTGAAAACATTAATGCTGGTTGTCTTGCTTGTTTGTTAATCTATGGCTGTGATACTCTTGCCAGGAATGGTGTTTACTCCAGAAGGGGGACAGAAAAGAGCTCTGCTGCGTGATCCCTAGCGTGATAGGTTGTGGGCTGGGATTTGAAGATCAACTTGGGTTGGAGCTGCTTCACTCCCTCCTAATCAACCAACAGAGAGTTAGCACTCCCATTTCATGATAATCCACTCCATTTTCTCCCCCAGGGACACTTTTGCAGACTCGTGTCAGAAGTTCTGAGTGCTTCCCTTGATGGAGATGAAGAGGTAGCAGTGGGAGATACTTCTCTGATGAGGAAAAGGTTTTTCCGTACTTTCCAGTAGACCGAAGGTAGAGGTTCACTTCACAGCTTCAGGTGTGGTGTGCAAGAGACAGGCAGCACGCAGATGAAGCAACAGTCTATCTCAGAGCCTGTCTTACTGAGCATTAAATAATTCAGATATAATTAATAGATATACTTCCTAGTAAGACAGCCAGACACATGAGATACCGAGGAAGTTCCAGAAACTTTATGGGGAGGCACAGCACTAAGCTAAGTATGGAAAAGGAGAAAGGGCCCCCAAATCCACAGGTATCAGAAGCTAGGGGAGGACCCACCAGCCAGGGAAGCGGGGAGGAAGCCCAGTCAGGCAGATGGGCAGCTGACTGAACATGCCCCACGCTTCTAGCTTTGGTGATTTCTGCCGTTGTTCCCATGGGCCTTGTTCAACTCCTTGCTGGTTTCATTTCCCAAAGCCAGTGAACTGTTCTACACACCATTTGGGCACAGCACTGAAATGGAAAATCTGGGTTATGTTTCCGTTCCAAATGAGGCAGCTGAGGGATCTTGGGATTTGAACCTGGCTTTTCTCGCATGCCAGCCAACAATTCTGGCCACTCTAGATGTAGAGAACACTGACACACAATGTGGGGCTTTATTTCCCCTCCCACACCTTTGCATATCATGAAACACTATATCAGAGGACTCCTGCTAGGCTGGGCCTGTTTGCTAGGCAGACAAGAGCTCCCTGTGCTAAGGAGATTAGCACTGTGCGGGCACAGAGGGCTGTGCTTATGCCTACTGGTAGAACTATAGGCAAGTATGGGACTTTGTTGTGTTAAACAAAACCTAAACAAAGTCCCTGTTGATGTCAGTGGTGCCAAAATATTTATTATAGGTGCTGGTAAAGAAAATAAATTCTTTAAATGAATCAGAGGCAGTGGTGTGAACCATACTGTGGATAAGTGAGAGCTGAGGCGGTAAGAAAACCCCCAGTCTAGCTGTCCTTCCAGGCTCAGGAGTCGTGCTGTGTGGTAAACGCAGTGAGCGCTGCTCTCTGGCTTTATTTAACATGAGTCCCTTCCCCATCTGTGCACACACGTGGGTGTGCACAAAGGCACACAACTAGTGCTGCATGGCGGCTGGGTGTGCCTGGTTTCACCCCTGCACGACTGCAGTTTGGGGGGAAGGTGCCTTCTCACAAGCACGGGGTGAGACTTGGGTTTCCTAGGAGGTGGGAGGCACAGGGATTGCTCCAGGCATTATCAGCATTTTAAGCATCAGAAACAAAGTGAGGACAACATCATGATTGACCTCTGGCAAAGTTGGGGATGGCTGTTAATAGCTGCAACATCTAGTGCTTCGCGCTGCCGATCCCAGTGTCGAAAAGGCCTGAGTTGGCTCCCCAAACTCTCACAGAGGAAACCCTTTAATTAAGCCCCATTTGTGGTATTTTGGGTTTTTTTTTTTTTTTTTTTTTTTTTTTTTGTGGAGGCTGGGTGTCATATTTGCCTTCTGCTTTTTATCCTTTTGGGTAAATACAGATCACATTGTTACTTTCCCTCCAGACAAGCTTTTTAAGTGAAAGCTGAGCACCCCAGTCCTACCCTCTCCAGGATCTGGAGATGAAGGAAAATGTTGAATATCACGTGGAAACCACAGCACTTAGACTGTTATAAACATGCTGGAGTACTTGTAGAGATGTGATATCCTTTAGAAAGATGTATTCCATAGTGAAACCTCACTGCACAAGCAGGGTCCACTGAGAGATGATTTTTGTGTTTTATTTTCAGCCTGACAGCCAGCCTGGCTGAGGAGCCAGATCCTCCTCACAAAAGGAGGATCATATCTTTTGCCAAGTGACTATTTGCCACCACCTCCTTGTACAGCCTGCCCAAAGCTCTCTTCATAGAGCCCTTCTGTCACAGCCTGGAGTTTTGTTAGTGGGATAAAGGCTTTCATTTGTAACAAAAATTTGGGTTCATTGAAGGATTACCAAAACACAGGACATAATTTTTTCCACTCTCATTGTGGCCAGCTTTCCCAGCTGATGTGCCGGCCCACGTGCTGGGGAGCTACACAGCCAGAGAGGATGCCCCAAGTTAGCCAGATGACGACACCGGTTAAAGAAGTTTAAGAATGTCACTACCTGACTTAAAACATGAAACCCAGGTTTGAATTTAATTAATCTGAAAATACCAACTAGATGCCAGATCCTCCCTGTATTTCCCCCGTGTAAGGGCAAAGCCAGCACCCCGCAGGAGGGCTAGGAAACACATGTTCCTGCAGGAAAGGTGCAGCCCAAATCTCTGCCTCTTTATCCGCAGGTTTGCCTGCTGCTAACACACAGGCACCTGTTCCCACAGCCTCCCCGTAGGGCCCAGAGGCCGCTCTGCTGAGGCAGCAAGAAGCCTCCTGTGGAGGAAGGGAAAGGTGCTCCTAGCAGCAGCAGCAAGCGAGCAGACAATGCTGGCGAGCGGCGCTGGCCGTGCATGCGCCCCGGCGAGCCGTGGCGTGAAACGCCGTGTGAGAGCGTTAGCGGGGAGCAGGGCAGGGTTCAGCACTGAGGTCACAGCTCTGGCTTTAATTAAGGCAAATGCGCGGCAGGAAAGACAATATCCCATTATTGAGTGGGTAGTGGCTGTCATGTTAGAGGCAGTGTCTGCATTCAATTAGGGGAGGCAAATTAGCCTCTAGTGCCAGAAAAAAAAAAAAAAAAAAAAAAAAAAAGAGAGCGCCAGTTTGATGGACCAAAATTAAATGTGAGACAGGAAGAATTTACCCTCCCCACAAAAACGCTTGGAATACGCACTGGAAAGAAACTTCAAGAAATGCATGGCTTTGAAGGGGAGTGACTCACAAGCACTTTGAAGATGAAGTTTTGTTTTTACTTTCTGCTTTTGAGAAAGGTTTTAACATTCATAAACTGTATTTTGCTCTAACTGGAGGGGGATGCTTGGGATCATTTATTTTTTTCTCCTCACTGCCCCCACATGACACTATGCTTAGCCATGGGGTGCTTTAAGAGTGATAGCCCACATCCTGCATGGACAGGGCTTTGTGTCCTTGCAGTGAGAGTGGCAAATGAGCAGCTTCAACAGAGGAGAAGACAAAGCAGGGAAATGTGCAGATATATCCCTATGGTCGCCAAGATCAGGGTCTCTCATATGGGGAGGAGGAGCAGGGAAACCTGCTAATCCTATTGCCACTGAATTGGAAATGCCTCTGCTGCTGCTATCATCTTTCAAAAGAGAGGGCTGGAAGGTGTCGTGTTGTTTTATCTTCCATTAGAAGCTCAACCAAAGCAGGGTAATAACCACTGGCAACAGATTTGCCACTGGTAATATGCACTTGAGTTTTGCAGTTCAGTCATGATGGTTCTGTATTTAAATTATCAAGTGTCTCAGCAGGAAAATAAGTCAGCTAATTACCTTACGGCCTCAGGGTCTGTGTCCCTGGAAGTCCAAGGCTGATGAAGATGGGTACTCTCATAGCTCTTGGAGCACCGAGTATTTTACCGTGGTTGTTCCCAAGATGACAACGTTGATGAGCTGTCAGCTTTCTTGTGCACATACAGAGACAAAACAATATGTGAAAAAAAAAAAATCCTGTATCTGTATTTGTTCTTGAAAAAAAAAAATGGAAAAAGTGGAGGTGGTTTTAATTACAAAAAAAAGTACTTAGCTTTTCTAGGTTCACATAAAAAAACCTTAAAGAGGTACAAGATGCATCAGATTACTAATCTATTATGTTTGGAAGAATCATTAAACATAAAACTAGCATCACAGTTATAATGCATCAGTAATGCATCATTTTGAGGAAGAGGAATAGTCTCCTACTCTCAACGATAAATGTGAAATTCAGTTCCTTCTAAGGAATTTGGGGCTTAAAGTAGTAAAGCACCTTTGGGCATAGAGGGTGGAACTTCCTATTTAACAAGATCTTTGCTCATACTGCTTTTTTTTTTTTTTTTTTTTTTTTTTTCTTCCAAATCCTTACATGTCGCAAAATAACAGGGGGAAAGAGCTGTCCAGAGATCATTTTAAATATGAGGTGCAACTACGCAACAAAAGCAAGTGACTTGCCAGAAATAACCCCCTCTCTGAAACAAGCTCTTTCATTACTTAAAGTTGGCTGCTAGTGGCCTGCTGGAGTCAGGAGACTAAATCCATTGGAAACCTGGTTTCAGCAGCAGCTAATCATGGGCAAGTGCAAGGCAAATACTCGGTAATAGAGAACAAATGTTGGAGGCCTTCAAGAGCCTGCAGTGAATTAGGAATCTGAATCACCAAACTGATACTTCTGCAGGTGCTTTATCCATCGCCTTTTACAGTCATGGCAAGAGATAGGTTTTATTACTAACCTCAAATTAATTCAAGGAATCTTCTCCCATCTTTCTACTTGCTTCTCCTTTTTTTTTTTGGAACCATCTCAAGTTGCAAGAATGATTCAGAAAGCAGATGCAAACAGCAAAAAGCAAAACATGCACAAAGTACAAGGAGCAAAGTCTATTGAAATGGCAGAAAATTCAGCTCTCACTTTCCCACCTGTTCCCCGTCCTCCTGCACACAAAAACACATCTTCTACAAAGACTTGTAAAAAATAAGACCAACCCTTTCTGCTTAAGAAACAAGTTTCCCTCAGATTATGACTCACAAGCCCATGCCTGTGTCTAACTGTAGAGCTTGGATTTTTTTTTATTTCTAAATAATAATAATAAAAAATCTTCAATATTGCTGCTGCTCATGGAATAACTTCTTAGAAGCCTCTGCAAGTTTTCTCTTTCGTAAGGCAATTCATGGCTCACAGCTGTGCCTCTGAGCAGTACAACCACACTAAAGGATTAGCACCCTCATGCTGCCATGGCAAAGTTGCTCAAAACATCCCCGTCATGGAAAGGAGAACATGATGTAGAAGGAAAAATCAATTTCTGCATCCAGCAAACAGAGAATGCTTGAAAAAGGTGAAGTTGGGAAAAATACACAAAGAGATTTTTTTTTTTAAATAGCTATTACCTCCTGAGCAATTTCAATAAAAATGCATTTACAGATTTTCCTCTGTCCACAGTAGGGGTCATCTTCTTATGCTTTCTTCCTTTGCTTTTCAACTCAGGACATATTTGCATGTAATCTGGATCTTTATCTCCCGAGTTCACCTGCTGCTGTCTTCCCACCTGGAGCCAAATGACCGTGTCAGCAACAGCCCACTCGCTGCCACAGCAAGTGATTGCGATTTCACAGCCAGGACAAAGGCTGCTCCAGTCAGGGAATGCCAGGATGCAAAAGCTGACAACATGTCCTGGGGAGCCACGAGGTGCTTTTTGTTAGATGTTCCATGTAATAAGGACCAGGGAAGATGAAACATCGGAAGCAGAGAGAGCATTAAGCACAGTGAGCAGGTTGGAAGGGACCTCCAGAGGTCACCTAGTCCAACCCCCCTGCACACGCAGGGTCACCTAGAGCATGGGGCACAGGGCTGCATCCAAGCAGGCCTGGAAGATCTCCAGAGAAGGAGACTCCACAGCCTCTCTGGGCAGCCTGTGCCAGGGCTCTGTCACCTTCACTGATAAGAAATTTTTCCTTAAGTTCCAGCAGAACTTTTGGTGCCTCAGTTTGTGGCCGTTTCCTCTAGCCCTATCGCTGGCCACCACTGAAAAGAGGCCACCCCCTCCTCCTCACTGCCTCCCTTGAGCTATTTATACACGCTGATCAGGTCCTCCCTCAGCCTTCTCTTCTCCAGGCTGAACAGGCCCAGCTCCCTCAGCCTTTGCTCATAGGGCAGATGTTCCAGGCCCCTGAGTTTTACAACACTTTGCATGAGCGTCTAGGTGAGATGCTCCGCTGAGACGCAGCAGGATGGTGACCCTCAGGTGACACAAAGGGCCTGCAGTGCATGAGGTGCCTACGCACACTTGCAGTGCCCCATTCGTGTCCTTCTGTTGTCTTCCCTTCATGAGTCTCGGTGGCCCCCAGCCAGTCCCAAACGTTGGCAACTGATAACTTCAACACGATAGTGCTTTGAACCTTTAATTATAAAAAATACACAGCAATAAAGAGGAGGGATTTGCTGGCCATATGAGAGAGTCCCATGTCAGAAAAGGAAGGCAAAAGGGCCCCAAGCAATAACGTTTTCTAACCTGACGAGTTACGATGCTAATTTTTATGCTATTGCTACAGTCTCCAGGACATGAAGGAAACGTGGCTGGTTTACTGTGAAGCCAAACATGCCAGATGGAAAGGATCCAAACAGAAAGCATCTTATCTCCATGGATTACCCCTGGTTCCCCTCACAGCAAACCTCTGCCTTTGCCCTGTGCCCCACGTGCAGTCACCTTGCTGAGGCGCGGGGAGGAAGGCTGCTCCTCAAAGGCTCCTCTAAGCTCCCTTCAGGACAGCTGCTTCCTTCCAGTGCATCTTCCCTTTACACTTTGGAGATCGCACAGAGGCACAGAAAAACACGGTTCTTCTCTAAGGCCACAAGATTCCTCTCACTGCCTAACATCTCCACAGCGCCTGCCACAGAGCTGCACCTACCCATCCCATACGCCACACAGCCTGTGCCTGTTCTTCCCTCCTTCCACCTTCTTCATTCCCTGTGATTTTTCCTAGTGCCCAGGATACCAGCATTTGGTTCTCCTGTCTCGGAGCCTATGCTCAAACCAATGTTCATCCTTGACTCTTGTTATATTATATTGATCATACCATTTTGATATGTACTGCCTGGACAAGCAGGAAGAGTACTTTTCCCTTTTTGTCCTGGTACCAGTCTGATGGCTGCTACATTGCCCAAAATAAAACAAATACACATGATAAAAATATATTCTTGGAGGAATTTACTGAATTTCCCAATCTTATTTTATCCATACTTTATTTTCTGCAAGCCACGTGGGATAGAAAGGAGTTGTGTAAAACACTCAGCACCCACTTAGCATAAATAACAAATGGATTTTGTCCATGAGGATGGGGCTAGATAGTAGGAGTTACATAAGCAGATTCCTCAACAATTCCTTGCCTGTTTTTAAAGGGAGCTAGTCTGGGAAGAAGTTGGAAGATGCTCAACTATGTGTGTGGATACAAGGGAGCGCTCTGGGCTATTTTAACACACCTCTTCTCCCAACTCGCACCCTGTACAAGATGTGGAGGTGGGAGAGGGTGTGTGTTGGCGTCTCCCCTTCCCCTGCGTTCATTCTTTGCTGCCTGCTGTGCCATAGAATGTGTATTTGGGATAAGGGCAGGTGCTTCTGCTAGATTTTCTCTTTACTCCCTCCTTATTTTACCTTAATTCAAACTTGCCTGGCCCCACAGCAGTCAGAACCCTAATGTTCATTTCCTTCATAGCACAGAAGAAGGCAATAGGGATGGACTACAAAGAAACAGAGATCCACTTTTTACTGGAGTTTTCTGCCCTTTCTCTCAGTTGTTCTTCCTGCTCCTTTCTTCACTCATCCCAGATTATTTGTTTTTAGGGCCCCACATTGCCAATCAGACATGTCATTCTTGGAGCAGTGTGGAGGAGCTGAATCTTCCCAACAGTGCCGTGCTGCTGCATGCCTTCAGCGAGTCATCTGTAACTGCCTCCTTTCTTGCCCTTGCCAGGTGGCAGGTTATTTGGTCATTCCTCACTAGGCATATTCTGGGTGGGTTACTGTCCTGAGCCAAGACGTTGGTCAGCTCCTTGGTAAGAAGATGGGACTAGGATTATCGGCAAACAGCATTTACACTGTGAAATCTTTCAAATTCCTCAGACCCAAACAATATCCATCATAGGCTCCTAGACAAGCAAGCTCTGTATTTTTTGTAGAGCATTCCTCTATGAAATGAAGGGTATCTTGCTATTAGAGCAGAGCAGGAGAAAAATTATAGCTGCACAATGCAAAGCTGAATAACCTAAGCCATGAAACATGCTTCTGCTAAGCAGTTTTAGTGTGGAAAGGAAGGTGCAAGCAGGAGTGTGCTCCTAATCTCTCCTCTAAAAAGGGAATCTGCATTGAGCAGAATTGATTCAAGGCTAAACTTTCTCTTCAAGGTGTCTGCTTTTCAACAGTCTGCTCTACCAAGCACCATGTAAACACTTCTCCTTAGTGAAACAGGTTAAACAAGTCTGACAGTTTCTCTCCAGGAACAAGCCTGAGTTCATATTCTCAGTTTCTCCAAGAAGCGTTGTCAATGCTGGTGGATCTCATAACCTCTACTTTTATCTTCTTAAAGAAATGTTCTTCCCCCTACCAAGACAAAGAGGCAGCAAGTTTTCTCTTCCCCTAATACAAAATGAGTGGCAGGATTCCAGCACGTGCACATGTCCACACAAACCAAGGTGACTGCGAGGGATGACACAATCATGCTGTGAACACCAATCCATCTCACACTCCCAAGTGATCTTTTATAAGAGATGCTGTAAATATTTTTAAATTATGAGTAATAACTCAGTTTACTATACCTGCTGTCCCGTGGCAGTATACTAAGCATGACTTCAGCTAGCTCTGCAGGGGCACAGTGAAGAGGCAGGGTGGAGCTGCAGCTGAAGCACAGCTTACTTGGGAAGGAGATACGGATCAGAAAACAAAAGCGTTTCTTTCCCCCCTCAGGATTGATTCCCGCTCAAGTGGCTCAGTTGGATAGGCTTGACTCTGCTCTCTGAGATGTTCATCCATACTGCACACTCCAGACCATCTATACTGTCCTGGAGAACTACATTTGAATCAGGGAATCCTAAAGCACATGACTGCTACACATGGACATGTATCGTATCGGTCGCACTCGCTCTGGCAGTCATCATCATTTAAAGAAAAAGGGCAGATGGTGAGTGATCACCACGAGAAAAAAGTTGCTCAGGAGCAACTTCTAACTGGCATTTTTAAGAGAGAGAATTGTATCACCCATCAGCTTGAGAGTAATGGTTCATTTTCCATGGAAGAATAAATGCAGAGTACCACCTGATTTGGTAAGAGTAGCATTTATTTTCATAGTGTTTTATGAGACTGGTAAATGTAGGCTGTTTTACCAACACACTGTGATACGTGACTTGTTGATACCTCCATATAGAACTGGAAATATAAAACAAGAATCAGAACATATCCGAATCCACACTAATACACAGATATATGTTGTTTACAAAATATGCAGAATGGGAATTCCTGTGCAGAGCTATAAATTGAGGACTGCTCCCCAGTCAGTTCCTTGGTAAAGCGACAGGACTGTGAACTCAGGCTGCAGGAGTGGGAGACTCGTCTTGTTTTATATTTTAAAGTTACAGCTGAAAAAAACACTACTTCAGCAATAAACACTAGCATTCTCCAAAAGAATCATTATTTCTATGGGCTGGTACAGAATTACTTGATACAAGTCTCTGGTTTGTATTATCTGGTAAACCAAAGTAAGTGATTAAAAATGGGAGACTTTTAGCTTTAAACTGAATCAAAGAACTGTTTGCAATCAACTATGTGTTTCCTGAAAATGCAGCATGTTTGCAGAGCTGGCCTAGAGCATCAGAGAGCTGACGATGTTCTAGTGTTTATAGAGAGCAAACACACATGGACTTCCATCTTTAATTACCTTTCTTCCAGATGCTGAAATAAAAAGAAAAGCACACTCCCCTTTTTCATTCTTAGTTTTATTATAAAAATCAACATTTCATTTGTTACAACTCAGTTTATAGTAATAATTGGAAAGGATTTTTGTACAAGGTCTATATACACCTTACAAGTAAAGCACTTTATTTTACAAAAAAAAGTTAGTGAATGAGTGAATAGGGCTGACCAAATGTTGGTCATTATAATATAAATACATCCTTGCAAAGCACCATCGTACCAAAGTTGATGAACAAGAGACACCAGCTGGCTTTAAGACAATGACAAACAGTGATTAAAGCTTACAAAAAAGAAAAAAAAAGAACAAACAAAACAAAAACAAGATTAAAAATGTGAAAGCAGCACCAGATCCTTCACTTGCAAACAAGGCTAGTTCAGCTTAAGCCTGGTGGTATCCTTTTCACAAAGGCCACTTCCATTTTTCCCTCCCGGACTCAACTGCCTGGCTTAAGGCTACAGCCATTTCAATGAGGACTTCAAAGCTGCTCCTTGCTCATTTAGAAAAGGGAACAGGACTGCTCTGCGGCAGCTTCATCGCCACAATCATCTACTCTGCTGAGACAATCACCGGCCAGAATCTAACACAGACAGTTTCCCTACGGTGCCCTGCTGCTTGTGAGTGGATCACCCAGTCC
Organism: Nothoprocta perdicaria; assembly: GCF_003342845.1. Classification (NCBI taxonomy): domain Eukaryota; kingdom Metazoa; phylum Chordata; class Aves; order Tinamiformes; family Tinamidae; genus Nothoprocta; species Nothoprocta perdicaria. Next base: position 283,086 of record NW_020455622.1, read on the forward strand.
CTACAAATGTTACTCCAGCACCGTCCATTGATCTGCTCTTTTTAAAGGAGTTTACAAGAGAAAATTGCTTTCTTTGGATCAGCACGCTATTTTACTTCTTTTAGAAAGTAATGGCATCTTGGTACCTGTTTTCAAGATAGTAGGTCATTCCTAACTTATTTTCAGATATACCTGCCTGTACCTACCTACTAAAATACAATGTTCAAGCAATATCCCCAGCGCAATGCAGTTAAAAAATCAAAGCCCATGGGCTTGCTTCTTCATATCCAAGGGACAGCGGCATCCATCGCATCAAGCAGCCCGGCTGCACTTTTCTTTAAAATCAGGCTAGGGCTACAACAGACTGATCTGCACCGGAGAACTTCAGTCTCTTGCAGGAGGGTCTCCCTCGAGCACCGGCGCCCAGCGCCCTATGGCCGACGCACCCGCTCCTCCAGGCTGCGGCGGCTGGTGTGGGGCTGTCTGACCCCCAGGCCAGGCCAAAGGGGCTGCGCTGCATACGTACGTACATACATACATACCCCTGCACACATACATACCCCTGCACAGGCACAGGGGGGAAATGTTACGGCAGTAATTTCGAACTTAAGACGTTGGAAGTTACAGCTCCTCGGAGCAAAATGATGTCTTTGATATTAACTGTTCATTTGCATATATTGCCTTACTGTAAATAATACTTCATTTAATATATATGTACAGGTTGTATGAATCCACGTGGTAACCATATGAATTCAGAGAAGCCATTCTTTACTTCAAAGGCAAATATTAGGTGGATATTCCATTTATCTTATCAAAGTTGTTTTAAAATAAATATCTTGGTATCCAAAAGCAGTGTAAAAATGATGTATTGTCATTGAGAGGGTACAAACTGCATGCAGCCTGACATGGCAGATATAATTTAAACAGGGAAGAGTAGGTTTTATTAATTTTGCATTTATGTATGTAAAGCTCCTGCCAAACATGTGATGCTTGTTCTCAAACTTTATGCTCTAGTGTCCATCGTGGGTTTTTTACACTACACTGAACGGTTTCGTCCCCAATTCAGTGCACTATTTGCCATGCCCAAACTCCAGGCTAGGAAACCTTTCAGGTAAAAACCACACAGTGAGTATGTGTGTTAAATGCTCTACTGTGCACGTGTTTGATACTGCAAGATAGGGACATCTGTGCTTAGCTTAAAGATTACGAGCAGTTCCACCGCTATCAACAAGACTACTTAAGTGCTGATGCTACGCACTCCCTTAAGTATCTCCTGCTTTGACACTTGTGTGCTACCTACAGTTCTGACATCTCAGTCAATGGCAGACGCAGCAGAGAACATGAATCACGACTGGCTCAACGACAGGGAGCATCAGAGACAAATTGCTCCGCTGCGGTTTTCAAATCAGTCTATGGCTATTCATCAGGATTAGGTCAGGGGCACAGGCAACTTGCATCACTGCTTTCATAATTTAGGTATCTACCTAACAGGAACTTCACAGTTCTTCAACTCATTCAAATTTTACTCTACAATCACTGGGAAAATATTTGTACTTGCAGATCTCTGCTTGCCACTGGTTAATACAGACAAGAAACAACCTCTCCCTATACCAATCATCCTCACTGGAAAAACACAGTTTGTCCACTTGCCGCATGAGCCACCCAGCAGAAGATCACTCAAATTACATGATGCCCAAAGTGAAATGTATGTATGCATCAGAGAGACTTGATCACTCAGCATATGTCCCCTCCACTGGCTTCAATCGAGCTACGTGCGGACGTAAACCAGCACAGAACTCGGACAGTGCTGTCCACTTGCAGACAAGCGCGTGACTGAGCTTGAGCAAGTCCGTTCCCAAAAGAAGTCGCAGTGAGGCAGCCCATCTCCACCAGAAAGAGGATACCACTCCTTAAGCTGAACCACCTTAGAGTTTTTCAAACAGAAATTGGCACACTGAAGAAGTATTTTGCAAGAAGAGACCATTGCCATCGCAGTACAAGCACTTGGACTGAGATACAACAACGCAATATTCTTCTGAGTTCATTAGTGCAAGTTTCCACACGTGAACCCCACACGGAATGCTGCACATTAAAATATGTAAACAACGTACAAGTTTCGATTCTCATCGGCATGCCAGCCTCAACGCCCCCCTCGCACCCTCCTCCCCCCTTCATATAAATGGATTCGAGTTCCCTTATAGCTCGCAATACCCTCCACGTCCATCCTGCTGGAGAACACAAACAAGCTTCTTCGCCTACAAGGAAGAGCCAGAAGAACAGCTACCAGAAATCCTACATACTTAGAATGAAGCTGGGCAAAAAACTTAGCACATCAGATCTAAAGATCAACTGTAACAGCCCTGGGAATTGTTGGCTATTAGCAAGACCAACTTTGTTGCAACCGAAGGAGGCTCCCGAACTCCGGATGAGCGGCAGCCCTATTGCAAGGATCATTTGCTACTAATCCTGCCAATAGTCTGAATTAAAGCCCATGACACATTTCCAGTCTGTTTCTCTTTTGGGTGAAACCATCTGGGAAACAGGCCAGAGAGAGAACAACAAAACCCGGATGGTACCTATGAGGAGCTTTTCACCCACAAGACAGGGTGGTAAGACAGAAGCTCCTGGGTAACTTTGTTTTGAGAGGGAAGATTTAGAGGACTGATCTTTGAGGACATTGAGCACTTTTAGCAGGATTTGAAGTCCAGAGAAGCTGTAAACGCATAATGCCCTCCAAGATCAGGTATATTGTGAACTCCACTATAGTCAAAGCAAATTCAAAATGCTGCACTGGAAGGGGAGAGAGGTTAATGATACCTTAAAGTTGCCCTTCAACCTACATAGATAGTGTTTTTATTTGATTAAACACTCTTCCTTTCAAAATCACCATGGTGAGGTTGAAAGGAAGAGGAGCTAAACAGGAAAATATACAAAAATAGAGAATGAAAATATAAAATGGTTTAGTTAAGAACATCTTAAGATTTGACATTCACAGCGGTTAATACTAAGGTATTAAACTCACACCATGCAAAAGAGGAGGTATATCGAAATCATACTGAGAAAACTGGCTTTGCCTAACAGAAATCACGAGCAGTTAATACAACAAAAGGAAACCCTTCCAATGAAAGAAAACATACATTTCCTATGGACAGTTGCTCCACTGACAAAGTTATATGCTTCCTTACTAGGAAAAAATAATATATTTATATATATATGTTTTATATATATATATATATGATTTGTATACTGTGATATCAATATACATTGAAAGTACTGCAAGGATATATTATTCATTTACAGTAAAACTAACAATCCATGGTTAAATTTATAGTTTATAAATATGCTGTCTATATTATATGTGGTATAAAAATATTTGACATTTGCGGGCACTAGGTCAAAATACTTTTTTTTAATGGTCTAGAAATCACTCAGGTATATGCATATTACCCTTGTCAATCCCATGAAAAAAATCACACTGACCTGGTACAAAACAGAATGCTACTGTGTTTGCAAAATGCAGAATGTATAGAATAGCATGACATTCACTGTGTGACAAAGAAAGCAAAAAGAAAATATTTATAGCAGCCCAGTTCTGGCAGTACTTTAAATAAAGATATCATGATTTAAAGTGACACAGAAAGAAAGGATAGGAAAAGCTATACAAAAAGAAAAGCAAATTTTGAAATATACTCCACGAAATCACTGAAATCCCAGAAGCAAAGAGAGCTCTGAATGGTGCAATTCTGTAAATGCATTAAGAACTAACAGAGGAGTAATAATTTTAAAAAGCGTGTGATTTTTTTCTGGATTCACTGCTACGATTGCTGTATTCCTGTAGAAAACAAAGCCCTTTGTGTAAGGTTAGTATCTGTTCTGACTGCGTTTTCTTCAAGTTTAACTTTAGTTCCTGGCCCTCTGTAGTTAACGTAGAGGTTATTTGGCTACTTCCAAGTATCTATGGTATGCTGCTCTGAGACAGACGACTTCTCTATTACTAATTACTTTAAACATTTTTGGTATTGGTAAACCCCACATCTCACCTCACTGGACAAGTGACACCTCCTGGTCCTTCCGTCTCCTCACGTGCTCAGTCACTTCACTGGATTAAGGCATGTTTTCGTGTTCCATTTGCAAAAATAAAAACTTTTTGTACAAATGTCTGGGTCTTTTTTTTTTTTTTTTTATACAAAAATTTCTCTTCTTATGGCACAAGCAGCAGCTGCTGTTTAAGAAAATATATAAATATCCTTTTTTTTTTTTTTCTTTCCTCTCTCTCCCCTCTCTTCTGTACAAATATCTGCAGTGCTCCTTCCTCCGCCCCGCTCCATAACACCTCTCTGTACAGGGCCCTACCTCGCCCCTCCCCGGCAGAGCATTCCCTATTTACACGTTGGCGGCGGCGGACGCAGGCAGCGACAATGACCACGGCGAGGACGACGGAGCGGGCGGCAGGGCCGGCCCTCCCTCACGACGAGTCAGTGCAGGGGGACGGCGGCGGCGGGTAGAGGTGGTGTGAGTAGCTGCGCTCCGTGTAGGGCGAGGGCGGGCAGCTCTCGTAGTTCTCCTCGGCCGACAGGTACTGGCTGCGCGGCGTGGGCGGCGGCGGCACCGGCTCCGAGTCGTAGTTCAGGTCGCTCGCGTAGCCCTTGGCGGCGGCCACGGCGGGCGCGCGGCGGCTGGGCGCGTAGTCGCTGTCGCACACGTCAGTGCTGCAGGGCGTCGTGGGCGGCGCGAAATGGCGGTAGCTGTAAGGGCGGTAGCTGCGGCACACACGCGGAGTGGACACGCGTGAGCGGAGGCGCCGAGCGCGCGGCACCTCCCGCTCCTCTTCCCTGGACTAACACCGGGCTCGGAGCCCACTCCCTGCTCTACAGTGTGCCCGGGAACGAGAGCCCCTGCCCGACTGCAGTAGCTGCGGCCTGCTGGTGCTCATGAGCAACAGAAACTGTCCCTGTGGCCCTAGCCGAGGCAGCAAAAGGTGCCTCCGAGGGGCCACAGAACAGTGGAAAAAACCACGTCTATCACGCTTAGACGGAGCTGATGCTCAGTTTATGGATACTACCTTTCAAGGCAAGAGAAAGGTGGAGAAGGTCAAGAGGGAGGAAAACCATCAGACACACCTGCAGCAGGCAGGAGAAGCACCTACCGGAATGCAAGCGGGATAGGAACTGCAAGGGCTGCCACCAGAGAACATTTTTAAAGTGTTCTTACTTTACTCCCAGGATATTGTGCTTACTTTTAGTCCCGGGATATTGTTAGGCAAAATTAGAAAGGAAGGGGTTTGGTGGCTGCAGTCGCCAGCCCCCCACACCAAATCAGCGAGGGGGGATTGGTGGGATGTAGCTCTTCTATAAACAAGTCAGACGTTACGAAAGACTGCAGATCAGGAGCAGCAAAAACAGGGCTTATTTTTGGGTGGGGGAGCAGTCTGAAACCATTCCTTCTCACACTACAGCCTTAATACCATTAATGCTATTTAAAGCCAAACAGTTAACCAGTGATCATCATGATTCATGCTGGTGCCAAGGTCTGCCTTTATTTCATTACAAAATTACTAGCCATTTTTAAGGATTTTTCATATGGCTGGAAGGGACCATTATAAACATCTGGTCTGACCTTCTGCACAACAGAGACCATATTTTCTGTTAATGGAGAAGAGATGTCTTTTCAGCCCCTGAGACCTCATTATCCAAAAACCCCAAAGGCTCTGTGCTAGGGAGGCATTTCTTTCAATAGACAAACAGAGCTACCTCTTCACATTGACCAGACCTACTAGTGATATGGGAGGGGAACTTTACACTCTGCAGTAGCAGGGCTCTTTTCCTTTATTTTTTTTGTAAACAGTTAAATAAATAATAAAGTGGTAACAAGCTCTAAATCGTAGAAAAAAAGATGAGAAAGATACAGTCAGATCATACAGGGATAAAGCCTGTATGACCATAAATATTTACCAGGGGAAAATAAGCAGAGCAACCTATTTTAGTGGTTAACCCTACATACACTAAATCAGAATTTCTGTGCTTTTTATAGGCTATATTAGTGTTATTTCTGAAATACCAGCTTTTACATTCCCAATTTTTTCCTCTATGTATATTGTTCCTGAGAGCTATATAACTATATATATTTAAAATAATTCAGTGCTCAATAATTTTCTCAAGTAAAATTATCCTAGTAATAATTCTTTTTGGCATTTAGACAACTTTGCAACAAAAGTTTTCTAAAAACCCAATGCAATATGCCCGAGGGGTGTACCACTACATGATTTCCTTCAGTGCTGTCCTTCCACATGCATCGTGTCAATGACATGATACAAGCGATCCAGTTTTAACACGTGCTCAAGTACTTGATGAATTAGGGCACTGGACTGCAATTCTTATGGAGCAGGGACTGTCTTTATTCTGCATTTCTATAGCAACTGCTCTTGTCCTGGTGGAAGCTATGGTAACAATAATTACCTGTAAGATCTGTGAGTGGATGGGCTATTTGAAGAGTAACCAAACTCCATGGTATAATGTGAACGTTCAGTAGCTGGTGATGGCGGTGGGTTCAAAATCTAAGAAAGAGACACAGTTTAAAAAATAAAAATAAAAAAATTAGGAGAATTAAAAGAGCAACACTTTTATAGACTTTCCTTTGAACCGTGAGAACTGCACATCTGGTTTCTCCCAAACAGGATTTTTCTACTGTTTATTTCCCAATTCTTTAACAGACGCCTCCCTGGAAGTCCCTGTTGTTTCCATTCTCACTGAAACTATTACAAAGCTCTTCTCAAAACTGCTGACTGCTGTTGATATTCTGACATAATGCTGAAGAGTAAAACTGAAGCTGGCTGTTCCAACACCAGATTGTCACTGGGGATGCTGCTGCTCTAGGCAAACGGGCAGATATCTGCCCTGACCAGCTTGCAGCCCCTAACTATTATCTTGTTTGTAATATCTGCAGTTTGCTGTCCAATGCAAGCATTTATTCCCTATATGGTCATAATCCTATAATACAAAAGTACTTTGATGAGAACCACGTAGTAATATTAATGATGGGTTGACTCTCACATCTGAAAATAGATTCATAGTTCAGCCTGCTCTGACTGTCCAGTCAGGTGGCTAGTGGCTTAGCATATTTAAGATGAAAATATCTCAATTAACTACAACTGATGCTAAAGTTAAGGAGATGAGCAGCCCTCTAGGAATGGCACCAACTTCATACAGCACGTAGCTCAGCATGCTCACGGCCCGTGTTTAGGGGGGCGCTATGGATTTACAAGAGAGCTGTTTACTTGTAACGGAACAAAAATATTAATTCCTTCAAAGGTTTATACAGAATGAACCATATAGCTTTACCTCTACAGGCACATGGCAGAGAACAATGAAAGGAGTCTGCTCTCTGCCAGTCCCTGGGCTGGGGACTTTCTGTTTTTCCCAGACATTCAATCTCTTTTTTTTGACCGTGAGCACTCAAACTTGACAATTTGTAGAAAATTCCTATGTTGTCTTGAAAAAATACAATCCCCTCTCCCTTCCCAATGTCATTTACTCCATATTCTGATGGATTTATTAGACTAGAAATCTGAAACAAAACATTCATCTGTCAATTAATTATACCCAGAAAGGCACTGGCACTTCGCTGAAAATTTTTCAAGGTCTATGCACCACAGATTGACTTACTGGAGGGAAGTAAGTGCCTTTGGTGCTTGAAGAACTACTGGAAGAGGCTCCAGTGACATGGGCCCTGTCGTAGGGTGGCCCACTGCTTCCCCCCATAATGCTGAGGGAGCTGATGACAGATTTACCTCGAGACATCCCTAAAGAAGAAGAAAGATTTACAGGTGTCAATATTAAAATTCTGGAAGCAAACACAGAGAAAAGAAAGTTAAGCAAAAAAGTCTAGAGTATAAAAGCAGTATAAACATTCAACTCCCCAAATTAATCCTTTTGGTATTAAGAGCAAATTCAGCACTCCTTGGAGGAGACCTTGGAATGAAGACGATCAGTGGATAAACATGCTGGTTTATGTATCAGCTACTAAGCCACAGGCTTGGCACTGGGCTGCACTAAAGCTGCGAGAAGACAGATTGCTGTCACTGGAACGCCTGGAAAGACCGGAGTGCACAGGCATCTGTGCACTATTTCTATGCCTCAGAATAAAACATGTAACTGCCTCTAACCACCTCAGTTAAGGAACTGAAACGTGTGCGAGAGAAGAACTGCCTTGTTCTTTCCTTCCTACGCCGTAAGCAAGCTTCTGTGACTGGATTCAAGCATGCCAGCAGGGAGCTCGTGGGAAATGGAGAGGCATGCGACTCTGTTCCAAATAATGGCAAAAATCCTGCCCAGGATCGTCTTATGAAAGCAGGTTATTACTGAAAGCCAAGAAACTTTGGGGCATCGTTTTAACCCTACAATGGCCAGTTAGAACCTGTATACTCTAACTGGAACCTGCTGGATCTGAAGCCACAGTTTAGAATACATATACAATCAACACGTACAGAAGCAATGCATATAAATTAAGTGCAATATTGCACATTATCAATTGAAATAAGCTGAGACCACAATTGCTGCCGGCCTTATGAGAAGTTCTACGAGCATTCCAGTCTGGTTGATAAGTCAGATGACAGTAATCACATTCTGTCTAAAATACAAGTCCCCAAAACACAAAGATACAAAATACATGTAGTCCCCTAAATACAGAAGTCCCCAAAAGGGACTTTGTTAGCAAGAAAAGAAAACTCCTACAGCATGTGCATCTATTTGAACTTACGTTTCAGCTAAGTATCTACGCATCTATAAGTAGATTTGGACTGCATAGGTTACAAGGAAAATAGCTGAGGATTATTACAAAGTACAGCTACAAGTCTTCAAGTTCTAGTCTTCCAAAAACTTGACATCAAGCATTCTGGCTTTGGAACAGATATGCACTGTGAGTACACACACAACCTGCTGAGCTGCAATTACTTGGTGCCGAAGGGCAGGTTAGAGAACAAGCCATTTACTCACCAGGAAGAGACCCTGACAAAGAGCTTGGGTGAGGCACATAACCAAGAGGCACAGACGCTGGTCCATGCACCACGTAATCGTTGGTCATGGTCTCCCCATCGCCCTTCATGCGCGGGCACAGCACTCTCTGACAGATGAAGTACATGGCTCCAACCACAAAAACAGTCAGGATCACACCAATGATGGAGCCTATCGTGTTGTTGGGCTGCGGTGCAGGTTCCTCTGTCGTGTCTGAAAGGAAAAAGGGAGCATCATATTGTAGAGGCTCATTTACCAACTTCACGTAGCAACATTAGCTTTTGTGATACCCTTTGCACAGAGGAAGAATGAAAGCCCTGCTCCTGTGGGCAGCCTGTGGGTCTGTTTGAAGGCTCTGAAAGGCCACGAGCACTGCTTGTACATGTGAAGAGCTTCACAAATGCACAGACAACTTTAAATCACATATCAGGATTTGTGCATGTGCAGGGGGTCTTATGAGCCAGCTCCTGAACGTGATGCATGCTGACAGTCAGGGCTAACCTTTGATCTGAGAGAGCCCGACCTTTGGCCATGGCTCTGGATGGCTCTGCACTGGGGACTCCAATTACGGTGCTTCTTGTCATTAAAGAGAGCAACTACCTTTCGTGTTTGACCTAAATCACATAAGCGTAAGTAACAGATCCCCCTTTTCTCAATAATTCAGACTGTAACATTCAGTTCTGTTGAACAGTAAAGAGGTGGCATCACCAATTTGGGGCCTGCTGGTATTTACAAAACTACCTAACCTGCTCTGCATCTGATACACATGGATGGTTACAGATGTATTTGAGCATCAGTCTTAGAGGTGTCAACTGTATGAGGAATCTGTACAATTATTCAACAGTCAAAACAAGTGGCTTTCCCTACAATACCAATCCCAAGCAATGACATTTCTGGGAGTAACTGACAACCCCCTGCCTGTGCCTCATGAATGTGACAAGAAAAGCAGACTTTAAAGTATCTTCCTGTTCTAGTCAGTGTTTTACATCTTATCCATTACTGAAAGTCTTTTACTCAACACATTTCCCTTCTCCTGAACACCAAATTCACACTTTAACCATCCTGTCACAGTCTACAAAGATAAACAAACAGACTTCTGATCATACTGCAAGACGGACAGTGATAACTGAAGTCTTACTCCAGGTGGGCTAATTTTCCATCCCCTGTTACATAAACAAAACCCAACCATGCAGGCTAAAACAAAGATAACTACAGAAGTCTGTGAAAATATCTCCTAACAACCTGATAGCACGAGAGGCCATCTCCTATTACACCTTAAAATCAGGGCCTCAGCTCTGGCTTTGCATTTAAGTTGTGTTAGTTTATGTGCATGTCATCTGTGGTATGAGGAGCTCCAATATGATGAGAGATATCCCCATTTACAATTTCTCCCAAAGCACGAACAATGAAAATGAACTTTAAGGCTAGAATTTTAAAGGCAGTAGTTTTCCTGCAGGACCCTGGAGATTTCAATGTAGGGGATATCGCATATAACAAATCATAAATCTAAACTCGGAATTACATCTTTTCAAGATGCACAGGAAATTTTAGAAGGTTTACTCTGTAAATAGTGCGCCCCTCTGATTCTAAGAGCACCTGCTATTAATTCTCAGGATGATAAAACCATGAAGGCCTCATGCTGCTAGAAAAACCCTTAATACTGCATCCTCCTCGGTAAACAAATAGATTATAGTAAAATACTCCTTTTAGTTGTGTTTAAAAAATTAAGTGGAAAAATCACAAGCGTGCTCTGCCTCTGAGACAATTCATTAAAGGTACTAGATATTTTTCCTATTCATAGCCACTGCCTTGTGTGTCATGTGCATGACAGCAGACAAGAACAGGAGCATCCATTTTGGAGGGAAAAAAAAAAGAAGTTTGGCCCTGTTAATAAAGTCTACCTCACTGAGGAAGAAACAAACAAATTTCAAACACTGCAATCAAGTTGCTGGTCTCAGGTTTCACACTTACAGCATCCTTGCTCATCTGAGCTGTCACTGCAGTCCAGGTTGTGATCACATTTCTTGCTTTTCCCAATGCACTGCCCGCTGGCACAGCGGAACTGATCGGTTAAACAAAGCACTGGAGAGAGAAACCCCCCCACACACCAAGACTCAGTATCAAAGATTTCTACTCTTTAAAATGATTAAGAAAAACAAGTCACCTAGGCAGACAAACAGGAGCATCTTGGAGAGCTCAGCCCGCTGACAGCTTCATTTCCTGAAGCAGGCAGCAGCACATAAGGGTACCTCACACCGAGCATGCAAAAATGTGATCCAAAGTTCTGGAGAGGGTATTGCAGTGGGAGCCTTGTCCTTATTGCCTGATGACAATAAGGATGCTACCAGGAAAAGCTACTTGGCTAGAACATCTCGGAAGCAGAAGGTCCCTGAGACTACAGGCACTTACTCCAGAATGCACTTTTAAAAATCGAATTATTATAAGGAACCCCAGTTCTAAACATTTTCTTATAAGAGAAGGGTTAAGTTATTAAAAATAAATTTACCAAGGCATGAAGATAAAAAAGTTTAAGAAAGACAAATGTGATTTCTCAACACCCTTATGCTCTACCTGTAAACCGGAAAACTCCTTCATCATGGAACAATATATTTCACTTGACATAATGTTTTAAAACTGAAATGAAAGATGGAGAGCAGACTGGAGCTTTGCCAGTACACTCACAAAATAAACTACTACTTGATGAAAAGAGGTGTTGCAGGCAAGGTGCCGGCTACTGCGTACACATATTTTTTGCCTGCTGTTTCACGTAAATCCAGAAATTACTTCTGACTTCAGTTGAATTAAAAACGTAAAACTTAAAGACTTTTGTAATGTGTAGTGAACTTGAATGCTCTGAGTAACAGGGCCGCTTTGAAGGTGACAAGCGGCCACTGGTATCTCTGGTCCCGGGATGGCAACTGGGAAGCCACCTTACACAGCACACGTGCAGATGTTAGCATCCCATCTGGCTAACAATCCCTGTTTGTCCCAGGGATTTCTGCACCAGCCTGTGTGCTTTTAAGCTGAAACATACCTTCTAAAAGAAAATAGACCTTGACTTAGACCCTCAGACAGTCTCTTCAAAGAAAAACAACGTACCAAAAGGCTGAAGCAGAAGCAGCATCCCTACAACTTCCTCCTACTTGCACAGTAGGGAAAAGGAGGGGGAGCTTGCTGCTGTTTCACGTGATTTCATGAAATCAGGACCATACTGATCTTCCCCAAATTGAAAGAATATAATTCTCAGTGTGTTGACAATGGCACTTCCCCCCATAACTGTGGCTTGAATGCTCTCTCTTGCTGTAGTCCACAGAAAGGTCTTCAGCAATCTCATCTGTCTCTCAGTCCCACATAACCTTAACTTCATTTTATTCAGGTATGATAAAATAAACCCAAGACATTTATCCCATATAACATATCCAAACAACTATGGCAAAAATTTGCTCCACTTTGCAATTCACTCCAAAGTTGGCAGTTTTTTACAGCTTAAAATCTTAACAAAACTTTTAATGGTACTTTTCACAAACGCAGCTTCAGCCCCTGTGCAGTACTTGAGCATTATCTCCATTTTACAAGTGGAGAAACCTAAGTGCAGAGCTGTGAAACTGCTTCCTATTCAACGGGCCAGTGGCAAAACCTGCAGAACCTCAGATCCTTCCCAATTCTACCCTGAGCAATGACTTCAGGATCCACCAGCGTCTCCCTCTGGCCAGCCCTATTCTCACCACACTTTGAAAGCTCCTCCGTACCTTCACAGTTCTTCTCATCTGAGTTATCCTGGCAGTTTGCTTCCCCATTACACCGCAGGGCCCTGTCAATGCACTGGCCGCTTTCGCACTGGAACTGCGCCTCGGAGCACACGGGGCAGTTCTTCTCGTCGCTGTGGTCCTCGCATTCCGTGAAGCCGTCACAGCGCCAGGCCACGGGGATGCAGTCAATCTCACCTGTGAAACAGGTGAACTGCTGAGGGGAGCATGTTGGTGGTTCTTTAGGAGAGAAAGAAATCAAGCAGACAGACAGAAATAAAAAATCAAGGTGAACAAACAGCACCTCAGGACAGGCAAGGACAAGAAGAGCTCGGCTGCCTGCCAGATGTGCCACGTCACAAGGTAACATCCCCCCCGTGCCCTCCACAGTCACTGCAGCCCTTCTCGAGCCCCATGGGACTGATGCGGGCTCGTGACCACGGGCTCTCGGTGGACAAGCAACAGCAGGATGCACAAATGTGCACACTCAAAGCACAATTCTTTCTCTCCCTCCTCTTTTCAGTCTTGTAATACCATTCTCTTAGCTGCAGCAGGTCTCCACTGGCTGTCATTTAAAGTCAACACGCTTTGCTGCTGCTCCCCCTTTCCCACAGCACAACTGCATGCACAACTGATGGCTCACTTGCTTTTCAGTGCTCAACAGTAATTGTATAGAAAACATTAGAAGGATGTAATGTGCTGCAGATGGATGCACAGTGACTCAATGTCTAGTTATGTGCCCTCAGAAAACTCTGTTCAGTCAGAATGCTTTTAAAATGACAAAAAACCTGCTCCATCTAGTCGAGTCCTGCTATCTCAACACAGCTGTTAGCTGTTAAATAACATTTACTACAGTAACTGTTAATCTCGTGTAGTAAGTGAGCATGGAATTCCCCCTCATTTCCCCCTCCCTCCCTCCTTTTTTTTTTTTTTATTTTAAAAACACTCATATCCCCCATTCCTCCTCCCCTTTTCTTGGCCTAGTAGAGAGAAAATATCTGCATTCTGTTGGCTCTCGTTCCACCGCGAGGGCCTCGTCTCCTCGATGGCGCGGGGACCGCGTCACCAGCCCCTTCAGCCGGGTGGCCCAGAGCGCGCCAGGCCCCCAGGCGTCCCCCCGCCGCCTCCCACAGCCCCGTCGGAGCCGCCGCGGCGCCGGCTCCCGAGGCTCCGGCACCTCCGAGGAGGCAACCTGCGCTTCTCCCTAATTACTCCTGCTGGGACTGCCATTCAGAAAGGCGGAATCACGGGGTGATTTGGGAAGGAAGGCAAGGAATAAGCAAATGGGGCAACATCCATCCCCGAAGACAAGCAGCTACCTCGACTTGGAAAAGGAGAACATAAGAGTGTAAAACAAATGAAACAATTAAAGGAAATCAAATTGAAGTAATTCAGCGCTCCTAAATAGAAAGGGCGAATGGAATCCCTTATTTAAACTAATGAAATTTGCCTTGTCTCTCATCAGTCCTTACAGACCTAGCTCAGGGGGAAGTCAGAGAAAACAGGTACAAAGCATGTGATAGTGTCGGGTACACTGCCACATGCTTTCTGCTGTGAAGCTGTCCCTAAAGGGGGGAGCACACGGCTCACGTGAAGCCCTAATCAGACCTGGAATGCTCAGCGAGACGGAGACTGGAGAGGACCTACCTCCACAGGACAACTCATCCTGCAGCAGGACAAGGTGGACGGGGCACGAGCAGCGCGTGGTGCCGTCGCCTTTCACGATGCAGATGTGTGAGCAGCCTCCGTTGTCTTGAGAACAGGGATGCTGCCCTGTGATTTCAAAAACAAGGCAGAAAGCACAATTGCAATCATATATCCAACGGGGGTAAATGGATGAGAACCTGGGGGGTTGCGTTCCCCTTCCCTTTTTCAAAAGGCACTCAGTACATTTGGTAGGCTCCCTGACAAGAAACCCCACATCTTTTCAGAGATTTCTTTGGGCTCGCGGGGCTCTCTTGCATGACTCCATCCCCACTGGGGACAGCTCCTGGTATCGGCTGCTCTGAAAGACAGCGTCTTTTTCTCTTGCGCACACATCAGTAATTATCCATGATCTGAAACACTGTGCGGATTGTGCCACGGGGTCTTCTAAAAAGTGAACTGAACTCGGAGTGTTTGCTCCTTGGGTACGGGGGAATTTGTTATTGCTGCTCTTCTTACTAACTATCAAAAAAGATGCCTTGCATTCTATACCTCATTTTTGCTATCAAACTTCATTTAAGAAGTCAGCTTTTCTAATTTATGAATTCTGAAGCTTTCACACTGTCTCCAAAACTCAAATTAACATGCTCTAGATAAATATGTCTCTTCATTTTAATGTTTAATAAGGACAACACATTTCTTTTGGAACTCCTGACAGATTTACTGAGACTAATAGCAAACAAAACTAGTAGTAGTCTGCAGTGATGCTTTAATTAAATATCCCCAGACATTTTCCTACATATTTCTCCAAGGCATGCAGCACAGCCTGTTAACCAAGCCTATTTCTTCTATGATGACTGCAGCTCTGCTGTTTTAAACATTCAGCTCCCAATCAATTTAATAAACAGACGGGGGGGGGGAGGAAGAGGAGGTAAAGAGGGAGGTTATATCCTGGTACAGAGTTAGAAATGCAGACTTGTTCTACACAAGTGGTTGCTTTCCATACACTACCTTTACTCAGTTCAACGTTGCTTATTTGCCACTTACTTTCAGTGCAACTTGCCACTACCCAACGTTTCACTTTGCCGTGGAGGCCCTGCAGCCAGGGTTGTCCCTGTCTCTCCTTTGAAGCCATTATTGCTAGAGAGAGGCCCTGAGCTCTGCTTTTCTAAACAGAATGACCACCTACTAGTGGCACTAGTGGCAGCTTTGCTACTTCACGTCACTACCTTAGCATGGGCACAACCCAAAAACGCTCTAGCAGGGACCACAGGTCCCTGCCAGCGGGCCCATACGCACGTAAATCCCAGGCGTCTCTCCCTGTCGTGTGATGCCGGGTTTGTTACAGATTTCCTATCCACTGCCAAGTGCACCGGGGAAACAAACTGAATTCCACCCAGGCAACACAACAGGCACAAAATGACACCAACTGGTGGCCCCTGGTCCTGTGCTGACAGCGATCAGCAGCAAAGCAAAACAGCCTCCCTCTCTGTGGTCGTCCCTACCTCTAGCCCCACAGGCTCTGCCCCCCATGCAGACAGGGCTGGCACTTACTGTATTCCTGAATGTTGAGCTCCTTCACGGCGTGGATATCACTGAGCTGTGCAATACGAGCCTGCACCTTCGTCCGCCCTTCCCGGCCCGTCATGTCAATCTTCTCAATCATCTGCTGTTGCCTGTCAATCCAATACAGCCAGTTTTCAAAGACAGTGAGTCCCACAGGCTGCAAGATATTAGAGTCTTCCAAAACGATTCGGTTGGCACCTGCAGAAGGAAAAGAGTGGTTAAACTCACAGAGATACTATAAAAAAAAAATGCCTACACTACTTATACCATGACTTTATCACACTTATCTACTGTTTTTATACTAGTAACCCAAGGTAAAGACAGAAGCAATTCTGATTCCTTTTATATAAAAACAACATCTCACAGCCAGGTGACTTTTTTTTTTTTTTTTTTTTTTTTTTTTTTTTNTTTTTTTTTTAAGCACTACTTCAATCAGGAGTTTTTGTGCCCAAATACATTTATTGTGTTTTAGAAACATCTGGACTGGACTGCCATCAATATGATGGCAATTAATAGCTGTTTTCATTCTTCTGCCTTCTTTGGAGAAATCAATTGTTTGTTTTGCCATACAATGGGAAGTACTAAGACGTATCATTAGTCTGAGTTAACCAATGCAGGATAAAATCCTAATGGAGACGAGAAAGGGAGTACTTGTGTACTTTTTACAGGAATTATGAGACTAATACTTGACTTCATATATTCTTCTATTTTGTTCTTCATGCTAAATTGGGAACACTCCTTTCTTCCTAGTGAAGACTCCTTTCCCTTGCTCCCCTGGCAATCAACAGTACCAACAGACAGAACTTAGTCCTCACCCCAAGGCAAGAATATTTGAATATTTGTTGACTTTTATGATAGATTAACTAGCATCAAATAGAGTCAAGGACTATTATTAGATTTCAATCACATGCACAAAGAAGATAATAGTTTATAACTCATATAAAAAAATTCAAAACCTAGCAGCATAAAATTCAAGTTTTTATTCGTGTCTTATTTTACATGCTAGCCAATTACTAAGTTTATCAGATTCTTAACATAAAATTAGTTGCAAGTATAAAAATTCTGCTCTAATTGTGAAAATTCAGAAATGTGAAAATTGTGAAATCTAGATTTTCAGGTTGTGGGCCAGTTTTACATATGAGTTCTAGTATTTCATATATCTGGGATCTCTGTTTTGTTAATTTTTGCATTTACTATAGCAGGCAATAGCTTTACATATATTTATCTACCATCTCCAATAATTTACTGTATTTTGTCCTGAGAAAATGTACAGCAGAACTCAAAAATGTATATCACATCTCTACCATGCCTGTACAACATACCGTTATGGGACAAAAAGATGCATCTATTCTGCCAGTTTGCAACCAGAGCAAGTTCTATTCCATCAACTTGATTGAAAAACAAAATCAATTTCTGACCTGTTGAACTTTAATTGTCGGTATGCTGATGATTATGATTTATAAACAAATTTACCTATGATCAATTTATTTAGCTCCTTTACATGAAATGCATAAAAATGCACTCATAAATTAAGCAACCTTCCCAACACTGTGTAGGTGTAGCATCTGAAGAAGAACACAGAACCTCAAACTTTAATCCTAAACTAGACTGGGCTCTCACCTACCAATCTGGGACAACAACAATGACCTGATGCAGAAAAGATGCTGCTGTATTCCCAAGGAGGCCATGCCCAGCCTGATGTAGAAATTAATAGGCTGAATGTTGTAAGTCATGGCTGTAATGGTCTTCTAACTCCAGTGAACGTGATTCACCTTACAGAGAAAAGTTACGAAACAGCTACCTGCATCTTGGGAAGGAAAGCCTAGAAGGAAGTAGGAGGAGATGTGAAGATGACACAAGAGAAAGGGATAGAGTTTAAAATTAAGACCTTGACCTACCCCAGTGGAGGCTGAACATGCCCTGCTCTACCATGCCCGTGTCGATCAGCATGGCACTCTAGTATTCCCCATAAAACCTGGATTGTTAGAATTCTGACTCCCTCAATGGCTTCATCTTTCTTTTAATACTAGTGACCAAACGTAGCTGACTACTACTGAGAAAGCCAAGTCACTGAAATTCCTCTTTCCATGAACCAACAATAAAATCTGAGGCTGGCTCATCAGGGTGCTAGTCCCTTTTACTGGGAATTACACATGAAAGGAAAATGGGATTGAGAGGAACTTTGTCCGTTGACATCTCCATTCTCTTTCTAGCAATACCTTTTACAAAAAGGCTTGAAAAAAAATCCCAAAAAAACCAGGACACACACAGAGCACATTTTATTTCCTAATAAAAATTCCTTTGTTCCACAACCATTAGACATTTCCAAATCACACTAATTGTTCTGGAATAGAACAGCTAATTTCCAAATAGTTTCCATAGTAAGGAGCTAATCCCAGTCATCTTTTCATAAACAACCCCTTAACCATGTGACACTTCAATGGGATGGCCCCTTTGGGCAGTGTAACTGGGTCCCACTGCCTGCCTGAAGGACAGGGAGGAAGAGGAGGACTGCATCATGGAAGGCTTTTACCTTCCCTTCTCTGCACGGGTGGTAGCGTCTACATGGGCCAGAAGCAAGAGACACTGCGTGTTCTCAACCAGCTAACGTGCAGAAAAAAATATACTTTGCCAGTGGAAAGGGCCTATTAATCAGCCTTGCTAAGCACAGGAATGCGTCTCAGCAGTTAGCAATTTATCGTGGCAATTACAGCAATCTATTTTCAGTGCAAAAGCCAAAAAAGCAAGAAAGGTTTTGGAGAGATTTTAGTCATGTTCATGGAAAGAATGGTGAGCTTTTAGCACACAACGTGAGATCCAAGAATTGTATTCTTTTTAAGGCACAGTTAGAATTTACACTTATCTGCCCCCCCCCCCCCCTTTTTTTTGGCCAATAGATATTAAAAAAAAAAAGAAATCCAGTATGCATGGCAGGCTGCTACACTTCAGTCAACTCATTCGGATTTTGGATGTAGGACAGTCTGGAACACCCCACCATAAATCTCATGATTTACAAAGGCAACCAGCTGCGAGGTCACCGCTGGCTAGGGACCCTGAATCTGCCCATGTCCTGTCACGGATATTACCAAACAAAATGACCATCTTGCTGAGCCTCAGTTACAGCTACCTAGGAAAACTGAAAGAATGTTTGAATGAAGGGGTCATCAGCGAAACACATTACAAAGAACTACCAGATTCCTCCTAATTCCAAATCCTACCAGATTCTTTCAAACACTGCAGAGAGCACTATACATCCTTATGCATGTACATAAATGTTTCTGAGAATGCAGAGTAACACTCTGCTGAGGCACAAGGAGACACAACTCTTACCTGCAGAGGAAGGAGAAATGCTGCCTTTGCCCCCGACTCACAGCACTGTCACGGGGGCTGCCAACCCAATGCTGGGGAAGGCAGACAGGCATGTGCTGCTCAGACCATTCTGCCGCTTCCCGCAGCAACATCCAGCCCAACTAGTATCACAGCAAACTCCTGCTGAAGCGACATGGGACAGCTGACCTGATCCAACAACTCACTGGAGCCAGCAGCTTACGGAAAGAAATCTCTGTCTCTGAC
Source organism: Nothoprocta perdicaria (assembly GCF_003342845.1). Taxonomy (NCBI): domain Eukaryota; kingdom Metazoa; phylum Chordata; class Aves; order Tinamiformes; family Tinamidae; genus Nothoprocta; species Nothoprocta perdicaria. The sequence continues at coordinate 302,602 of NW_020455622.1, forward strand.
TACATGATCTTGCCTACTCTCTTAGCCCAACTTCTTGTACTTCTGGAAGGAATTTTGCCTTTTGAGATCAGAGATGTTAAATCTGCTCTACCCTTGTCACATATTTCACCCTGAACAACACATACATAAGTGGCCTGCACATCATCTGTTTTAACTCTACAGAAAATAATTCTTCCACTAATGCGTAACATTTTGCTCTAAGAGATTAACAGCACAGAAACCTTTAAAAAATAAACCATCCTCTTTCCCCTTTCTAAAACTAGGGGAGTTTATTTGTGAACTGACTTTGGGAAATTGCAAAAAGCCACTGAGATGAGAAATGGAAGTAAAGAGCATATGCAGCAATTAATAATGCAAATCACAGATAGAGGCATGAGACTGGAAAGGCATGCTGCATGAATCACGCACATTCCCTGGCTGGGAATTTAAGGAGCGATTAGAATCACAGTACAGACTGTTTATAGTAGGAAGGAAAAGGAGACACCTTTCTCTGCATTCCCTCCACACCCACACCACAGAAATGAATCACTGAATTAAAGTGTTACTCTACCTGAAAGGTCACTGCTTTCAATTCTGCGCAGGTCTGAATCAGCCCAGAACAACTTGCCTAGCTGGCTGTCAATAGCTAAGGCTATGGGCTTGCTCAAACCACTGAAAAAAAGCACCTCCCGTTCAGTTCCATCCAGTGCTGCTCTCTCAATTTTAGGAGATCTTTCCTGTAGGTTGGTAAAATACATGTATCTGGAAAAGGAAAACAAAAGTTTGATCTTTCCACATTCTTGTAGCATGACCGAGACAGACAAACAAATATCAGCGATGCTTTTATTTCAACAAACAGAACTAGCCAGCAACAAGAAAACAACTCGATTCTCAAGACGTTCAGCGGGGCTTTCCCCGACATCACTCCATTGCAGCTACATACCCCTTCTCTGGATTCACCACGATGGCCCTGGGTCTGTCTTGCTCTCCTTTGAGCACCACTCCCAAAGGTCTCCCATCCAAGCGCGTCACGTTGATCACATTAGTGGCTTCGCAGGTCCAATAGATATAGCGGCTGTAGATATCAATGCTCAGGTCGTAGGGTTGCATGTCTAGGTTCTGGTTGGGAACTGGACTTGTCACAACAGTGAGGCTCTAAAAAGGTTAACAACATCCTTCAGAGGAGCATTAAATCTCATCAAAGGTAAACAATTTCATTCTCTATGGGTGTCCCCAAATCAAACTACTGTACAAGGAAAAGACACCTCCAAAATACTACCCTACCATAGGAGATGGCCAGATCCAGTTGTCTCTCAAGACCACAGTTGGATAGACACTCAGTCCTAATGGCTTGTGGTAAAGATGATTATGCAAGGTGGTTGCAGCCTATAGGATTGTGCAAGTTTGACCAGTAAGTCAAAAGAGTCTGCAGGTTAAAGACTGGTTCACAAAGAAACTTTGTTTCTTCTGCTATCTTGGCAATCCTAAATTCCGTTTAGATGCACCCAAACCCAGAACATTCAGCTCTAACAGAGGGACTCGTGTCACCAATGATTTCCTAAAGCTGAAGCTGAACATTAGAAAAGATGAAAACACAGGCAAAATGAGGCCAGACAGGGCTTGAAATTCTTGCCTCATTCCTCTCCATCATCTTTGTCATTACACTTGGGGGAAATAATATACAGATGAATCATAAATGGGAAGGGAACCTGGCCAACAGACAGAAACGACACCAGCATAAATCTGTGATTTGGACTTTATTACATTTCTGACTTTATTACATTTCTGACTAACACCTTTCTGCTCAAAAGTTCTTCTCTTCTACTGGCCCAGACCTTTCGAGTTCACACACTTTTATCAGAAAAGCACTACATAGTCTCTCTGTAGCAAAAGGGGAATCTAAACTAGTTTAGTTAGTTTGTGCTAACTAAATTAGCACAACAGACCTCCTTTCCTAAAATTTTTCAAGAAATCTAAAGGAATGATAATTTACAAAATTCATCTTTCTGGAAAATCTGATGCTTTTTAGATGTGCAGCCCCCACCTTCCCACCCCTCACCTCTCATACTAAACATTCACTGGAAAATCTGCCTATTTTCTGGCTTCTAACTCCTAAGAAAGGGTGTGCCTAAAGTCCTGTATTTGTTTATTCTGCTGAACTTGGCAAAAATATCTGGTGCCTTCAACTAATTTTGGGTGTCAAATTATTTAGATATTCCAAAACTAAAACCAGTGCTAAATTAAGAGTTAAGGCCAAAGGGCATTTGCGCAGGATCCAACTAACACCACGCCCACTACCAGAAACCACAGTCTCCTAAGAGCTGAGCTGAGCACACTACCTCCATGTTGTCCAGCTTAGCCTCCTGCTCCTCCCCTATTCCAAAAATAGAGGGAGGAAAGACTTATTTTAAAATACAGAAAAAGAATAAGCGGGTACTCCTTACCATTAACCTCACTAAACTTATATTCCCTTTTTCCTTCTACCTCACTGTACTTCTTCTGTAGAATCAGTTTAAAAGCTAATAAATAAAGTTTGACCAGTTAAAGACCTTTCTACATCTCTTACAGGTTCCTAATTTCAGCCTTTGCATCAAATGCCTCTACAGTGGACAACGTTTTTCTTCCCTTGCCTGCCGGAACTTCAGAGGCTTTAGGAGGCCGCGTGCTCACAGAGTCCCAGGCTCCTCGTCTCAGAGTCAACGTCCCTGCACTTTGCTCGTGTGCAAGTCCTCTTTCAATCTCCTGACACATTTCATACCTCCCAAGAATCCTGCCATTGAAGTTTCACTTCTTTCACACAGAGGTTTCCAACAGCCCCTGGCCAACAAGCAGAGCTGAGCAAACAAAGCACCGCAGACAACAGTACCTTTAACATCTTCAGTGTCTATTTTCCTGCAGCATCTCCCAGATTACTGCTTGAGAACACCTAGTCCAGAAACTCCCCAAAACCATCTGCTCTGCTAACCGGCAGCTTCTAATCTAAGGAAATCCATCCATACAAATGTTGTTAATGCAGCACCCATCCATTGCTGGGTATCAAGCACGCGCCACCCTCATCTTGCAGTAGCTCCATGGCCCACAGGCTACCTGGCTGCCATCTTCCTGGGCCTTGCGGATGATGTTCTGCCGAGAGTCAATCCAGTAGAGCTGTTTATCCAGAGGGTCATAATCGATGGCTCGAACATTCCTGAGGCTGTGGATGGGGAGGATGATATCGGGACTCTGCTGCTCATCTATCACCATGCGGTTAATTGCGTTCTTCTGGCTGAACAGCAGAAACGTGGTAGGAGCTTGATGGGTTAAAGAAAGAAGGAAGAGAGAAAAAGAGGGAGAAGAGGGAAAGTGTTAGCACAGTGAAAATTCAATCATTTCCTCCCTCTTCCTTTGTCAAGCAGAGTAACGACACACAAAACAAAACAAAACCCCAGAACTAGGACAACAGTAAAGACTCTTCAGTTTGGAAAGCCTTTCAAGTGACCTTTTTTACTATAAATGTTTGAATATGGATGTAACTAGCTAAGATAATTTCATACATCCCGGTATAAATAAATGTGAGGCCTCGGTCAAAATTACCTTGCTAAATACGCTCCACTTGTGCGGAAAGTGGAACGAAGGTGAGCACTGGTTTCTTACTCAGAGATGGCCATTAGGACAGTCCAATCCTGTTCCCGTAAACTCTCCTTCTGCCCTCAGAAAGAAATGCCAACCAGAGAACTGCCTTAGGTGAGGCAGTTTTCTGGAGAGAAAGCTGTTTACTTTTCCCAGATTTATCTCAAGTATTTTTAGGCACTCTGCTGGGAGTGCTATCGAATGCTCTGCTCCAGCTTTCCAGATGCCCAGCAAAAATTTATTGGGTGAATACTTTTTCCTTTAAGTACTATCAAACAGCAAGAAATAAGACTTCCTCACCCCATTCCGTCACAATTTACCAGCTCTATCTTGCAGTGAGTGCACAAGGCAAGTACACTTAATGCCTTGTTAAAAAGAAAATTATGCCTGTATTACATAACTGGGTCAAAAATCATATGGGGTAGTGAAACTATCTCCCCCTTTTACAGCATTTTTTCCCCCCACAATGGTCTACCTGGAACCACTGCTGTGCAAACCAGCACAAGAGCCAGCAGGCAGACATGCAGCTTGCAGCCTCCCTGGCGTTTGCCTAAGCAGATTTGTATAGCTCAGGTCTGGAGAGGTTAGCAGGGAGACACTGCTCTCATTCAATCCAGCCCGTAGAACAGGTAGGGCAGCACCTCGGGAAGGGGAAGGAGACGGAAACGGAGCAGGAGCCTCCCACAGACCATCCTCACTCGTTGTTATTTTGGGCAGACACTTTGAGCCCTTATTCTGGTTGCTGGAAAAAGAAATGGGGAGGGGCGGGGGGAGCTTGGAGGGGGAAGTTTCCTTGGCAACAAACCCTCAATCCTAAGGGCCTATAAAAATCAGACCTAGTTGCAAGTTATTTTTGCTTTCCGGGAAGCCTGCGTTCCTCCTCCAAGCATTTCTCCTGTAATTTAAGCCTTTGACTGAGCTCTATATGCTGTAAAAGAAAGTACACTAAAAGCAAACCAAAGTTTATACTGAATGGGTACAGCAGAACAGCAAATTCATAAAGCATCAGTTTTCTTATCGAGCAACTATGAGAAACGCAAGGAAATAAATAGCTTTGGTTAGCTTAGGTTAAAAAAAATAACAGAGCTGAATATACTTGCATAAGCATTTAATATCCTTCTTTCTGTTCCCCCCAAAGACTGCATCTCGCTGTCTAAGAGGGACTGGCTTCCAACTTTGAACAGATATTATGAAAAATAGCAGCCCAATCTCCTCCTCCAAATTCCCACATCTCTAAGCACAGCGCCGATTCTGGAAACCACCTCTCGCTTTTCATCATCCCCCCTCCCAACAGTCCCATATTTTCACTATGTTTCTGGAAGGCAAACGGAGCGCGGCGAGCACGTCTCCAGAGGAGGGCTGCCTCCAAACTCCACAGCACGGGGGGGGCCTGAGGAGGCACCAGACGGAGCCGGAGCACCGCGTCCTTCCCGCAATTAAAACCAGCTATTGGCACACGGGAAGCGCCATCCAGAAGGGAAGGACTGGCCTCCAGGCAGGGCCTCGGATGATACATAATCAAGTCAAACAGGCAAGAGAAAGTTGAAACGATTCGTGCTCCAATTATAGTGGCCAAGAGAAAAATTAAATTATGAGCCGAGCAGCCTAAGTCTCCAATTACGTACAAATGAGAGGCTGGAAAGTTACCAGGTTGGAATGTGGCAAAAAGAAAATGATTAATGGCTCCTGAAAGACTCTAAACTACACAGGGGGAAACAGCTCCATTTCTTCACATTGTATTTCCTGTATTTTTCTCATTCCTTTGTTACCAAGAAAGAAGAAAATATCATCTTTTATCCTTTTGCTCCTTATTTTGCAGTGGAATTCAAATTCCTCCACCTAGAGTAACCATCAGGGTGGTGCCAACTGTGTTTCTAACTTGCTGAAAAAAGACAGAATTATAAAACACAAAGAAACAGTTATCATGCAAGGATCCCTTGGAACAAAAAAAGGAAAGCAATACACAACACATGGGGGAGATAAAAAGTAGACTTTTCCAAAGAGCAGGATGTTCAAAAAATATCTGAGAGGTGGCATTTGTGGAGCAAGCAACCCTGCTCTTGGCTTTAAAACAACAGTTGGAGCTCTCTGCTCATGCATAATGCAGAGGAGATACAATCTGTGTCTCTGCACCGTGCATCTCTTAACCCACTGACTAATCTGACTGACACCAGTGGAGATCAGCCATGCAGCGCAGCTGCCAAAACGAGCAGTGCTTCACTGGCTGCCAGTTATTGAGAGATGGATAAATTATTTGGTTAGAAACTAATTACCCACAGCCCGAGGGGCCTTGTGGTTTGTGTTCTACACAACGACGAGGAAAAGTGGGGCCTGGCTGCACCACGATCCGAAACGGGAAGTGCTGCGGAGGCCGCGGGGCAGGGGAAGCCCTTTGGGGGCTACGGCAGCGGCTCTGAAGCACGACAGAAGCGACTCCTGAAGTCGCTAGAAGGCTGTAAGAAGTGTACAAGATCCCCCAAACTCCCCAGCATCCCCCTATGTCAGGTGAGATTAGACATAAGTGAATAAGCAAACAAACAAGTGCTTAAGAATGTGGACAGGTATGAAATGGAAAGTGTTTCCAGCATTCCTACTTAAGCAGCTTTAACTCATGGAGCCAGGAAAGAGATTCAATAGATGTGTGGGTTTTTTTTTTTTTTTTAATCTTATGTTTATCTTACTTTTAACATCCTACCTTCCCTTATAAGTCGATAGGTTTTTACTATTAAAAGCTTACACTTCAAAAAACACATTTGTGCTGCCCTCTTTATTTGTCACATATTCTACTTCCCAGGGGGGAAGGGATGCTAGAGGAACACGAAGTTTCAAACATATATTTGGTATAGAAACGAGAAAATAGTTTTAACTGGGCCTCTCGGCAAAGCAAATCCATCTATCTTATGAAAAAAATAAAACATTTTCCCCCACTTTTCCCATTTTTTTTCCCCCCACTGCTTACCACTGCAAGTCCTGTTGTCAGAGTTCAAGGAATAGTGAGCGGGGCACCCGCACACGAAGCCGCCAACGGGCACGGCCAAGCACAGGTGGGAGCAGTGCCCATTGCTGGACGCACACTCGTTCCAGCCTGCCTGCCGGGAGGAATGGAAGACCAAGATGTCCATAACATAATCCAGATGCCCTTGGATGATAGTTCGGTTCTGGCCACTGGTCTTGTTGGCTCGTTCAATGCTGCGCCGGCTCCAGTCTGTCCAGTAAATGTAGTCCTGATACTGGGTCAGGCCGAAGGGGTGAGGCAAGTCGTCGGCGATGATCTCACGGTCAAGGCCTGGATCCAAAAAGGGAGGGAGAGAAAAACCAGAATTACGTGGGGATGCTGTTACAGACGTGCCCTACACAGAAAGGTTAAAATATACTTGCTTTGAAGTCACTATTTAAAAATTGTAAATTATAAAGCAATGCAAAACGTACAGAAGGGCATCCCAAAGCCTAACAGCCTCTATCAAAGACGCATGCTAACAACCCTGCTTGGGATTCACAGAACAGAGCACTTAACAAAAGAAAAAAATAAAAAAAAAGAAAAAACCCTCAGTTTTTAAAATTATGAGGGTTACTGAAAGATCTTGTCCTTTGCACCCTCTTTCCAAAAAACAGGATCTCTCTGAAGGAAATCCAGGGTTTTGACACTGAATTCCTAGGTCACTGTCTCTGCCACCACTTTTGAGTCTTTGCTCACTGCTTACACACCCAGAATTGGATATACTCTTCACCGTGTTAGGAGAAAAACTAAGTGTACAAAGTTGAGATAATCTGTCTCTGAAGCGCCATAACAGGAAGCAGTGGAAAACTCAAGACTGGAACCAGTTTACGGTGTCAGCCTCCTGCCTCAGACAGTTAAAGAGGCCTTTACAGAGCATGTTCAGGGAAGGAAGCAGGGGGACGAGGGGAGGATGATTTCTGCCATGTGCTGCTTCATTACCAGGTGATGTCCTGGTGTCTGCTCTAAGAAAATCAGTGGAAGATTATGAAGAACGAAATCATTCCCTTTTAGAGAGAAGAAACACCCTATCGTGTGTCCTGCCATCATCAGCCCTTGGGACAGGAAAGACAAAACTCTGTGCATCAGTTCTAAGGGATAAGGTGGAGCATTGAGCCAGCCTCAATAGCACACAGAAATACATGAAAAAGACCAAGAAAAATTTTTCTATTACATATGATTCCCAGTAAAGTATTTTTCTCGTTTTTATCTTTTTCTAACTTTGTCCTACAATCACAAGCGTGCAGTTTAAAGCAGATGAACTGCTAAATCTTGGCTAGAGACAAGGCCGCTGTGACTGGTGAGGCACACACCACCACACTGCACTCCTCTGGCTGCACACACGCTAAAAACACATCCTGGGCCGCTCTTAGAGGGCCCAAGACCCCAGTACAGCCCTTCTGGGACACTAGAAGAATAACATACTGCACCACCATTTAGCTCTAAGGCCTGGTTTATAAAACACTCAAGCAGACGCTGATGTAAGAGAGAAGGTCCCTGGTGACCAGCAGTGGCCAGGGAAAGCTCCATGGCATTCTGCATACTGGGAAAAATGCCTGAATCCTGAGGATACCAGAACAGATTAAAAACCAAATTGTATTAAATTACATAGTGAAAAGCATCCAATAAGCTATTGTTATCTTGGCCTTCCCTCTACCTTTCTACAGATGATGAAGTGTTTGCTCTGTACTTGCCAATGCTTCTCAGAGCAGCAAAACAAGACTCTCCAGAACACTGAAAGTTGACAGATTTGTCCTACATATAACTGAAAACATGCACAGCTTGTATAATTTTAACTTTGTGAGCAACAACATTGCACAGAAGAAAGTTGAGGCCTCACTGAGCTCTTTGTTGCATAAACATCAAGCAGAGAAGCAAATATTAAAGGTGTGAGAGTTTGGGAAAAAAACTATTTTCATCTTAAGATATGTACTTTTGCATTATCCAAGCAATATGTGCCTTAAGGAGCTGTGAAGGGGCAGCACTACTTTCATGGCACAGCCCAGGGCTCCAGGACTCACCCAGCATGTTGGACGACTCTATCAGGTTGGTATCGAGGTCGGTCCAGTACAGGCGTCTTTTGGCATAATCAATAGTGAGGCCGTTAGCACGTCCCACATTCGGTACCAAGGTCGTCCGCTCGCTCCCGTCCATGGCAGCTCTGTCGATCTTTGGCTTACCGCCCCACTCGGTCCAGTACATAAACCTGATTAAAGGGGACGGGAAAGAAAGTCAGTCAAAAAGAATCCTTAGAAAGAGTAACAGAAAACAAGAGCTATGAATTTAAGCATTTGTTAGGCCCCATTACAGTAAATATTTTTTTCAAAACCCAAGCAGAGAGTCAGATTTCCTCAAAGTACTTCCAACCTTTTTTTTTTTTTTCCCCACTTAAAGCTGGATTTTCACCAGCATCTTTATTTATGAAAGCACTTCAATCTTAACAAATGCACATCAGTTAAGAGACAAAAGGCTGGCACTTGGGAAATTTCATTTATGCCTGGTTATTTAGCACAGCGCTTTCCATGCCACTTTGCAAGGAATTGTCTTCTGTTTCTACTCAATTTCCCACCAAGGGCAGGAATTGAAATGGTAGGAATGCGGGGGTCGGCAGCCTGCTTTTGTTAGCGGGGTGTCACTGTTCATCTCCACAGAGCTAATTCCACCAGCTGTAGAGCAGAATACTGCATTTCAGCTGATGGCAGAATGCCATAACACTGCAGGCCATTTCCACTGGAGCAAACGTGCAAGCTAGCACAGATGCACGTGACAATTAGCCTCACTTGGCACAAGCTCAGGCTTCCACACATTTACACTTAGGTAGAGCGGAGAGGAATATATATATATATATATATATTTGACATTTGATATCAAGCAGTTAATCTCTTCTTCCAATATGTAAAGCTAATACCATTTTAAGAATGAGATGGAGCTATATTAGCCCATTCAGCTCAAGCTCCAGCAACCAATACACCTGTTAAGGTTTTGCTATAATCAGAAGCAACCAAAGGACAGCACAGGGCAGGCTGCTGCAGAAACTGCTTATAATGGGTGGGTTATTCTGTAAACTTGCAAAGTTTTCTTCCTAGCACTTCAAAATCGGGCAAGTTGGCCACAGCAGCAATCCCCGTGTCAGAACTGCTCGCTCGTAGTGACACCATGAAAGCTTCCATACGCTGCTCAGTTACCTAACACAGCTATAGGACACGAGACGACGCAGACCGTTTGGCCCAAACCTAAATTCAATTTGCTTCCCTTCTGCAGTGAGGGGCCTTTGTTTGTTGAACAAAACAAAAAATAAACCCAACCCGCCCCCCCCCAACTTTTTCCTTGCAGAAAACTCTCTGCAACGCTCTCCAAGGCCCTTGTCCAGGAGCCCCGGCACACCCGGGCTCAAGCCCATCTACATGTCCCCCACAAACATGCACTGAGCACTGGGGCACGAGCCACCCCTTTGCTGAAAGGAAGGGGTGGTCTGTGGCACTCAAGGGCACAGAATGGCACTGAACATTCACGGCACTGAGTTTTCCGCATTGTTGTAACTCCCACCGGAAACAGGGATAAATCGCAATACTCCAAAATGAAGCTCTCATTAGCTCACCATAATGCAATATAGGTACCTCAAAGAGGTTTCGCAGTAATTAGTTAATGCCAAATGAGCGTTTCTTGGTAGTAACAAGAGCGACTTTTTTAAGTCAGACAATTTCATATCCTCCCCCTCTTTTTGCCCTACTTTCACTGTTTCATTTGAATCCAATTGAGAGGTTTCTTCTTAAGAAATCACTTCAAGGAAAGGTGGGTATAATCGTTCCTGCTCTTTCTCTACCCTTGCCTCTCTTGTCCATGCCAACAAAAAGAGGCTGCCTTATCTAAAGAAACAAACACCTTTCTTATTCTGAGATAATAGGCTTCATCACCCACTTTCAAGTTAAATCATTTAATACCATTATAGGACTCTAACTTGTGATTAAAAAAAAAAAAAAAGCCTAATTTTAAAAGGACAAATATGGCCCTTTTCTAATTAATGAATTCCATAAATCTACAACTACTTTGATTCTGTGGCTAATTAAAAAACTAAATATAAATCCCTTTTTAATGAGCTTCTCTGATTTTTGTGCAGTATTCTTAATAATTATTCAGGACTTTAAGGGCATATTCCTCCAGCCTTCATACTCTAAACTACCAGCTTATATTCCACCCCCCCCCGCCATAAATCCTCTCGGGATTTATAGGCAATGCCTACCTAGCATGCCCCACAGAAAGCCTTTGGGTGCTACTTTGTCACCATTCATAAAGGTAAAACTGACTGAGCACGTTACCCCTCAGCAGGGTCCAAGGCCAGCGCGCGGGGGCTGTCGAGATCTTTCCACACCAGCACTTGCCGATGCTGCCCGTCCAGTTTTGACACCTCGATGCGATTCGTGCCCGTGTCGGCCCAGTACAGGTTCTTTCCCAGCCAATCCACTGCCATGCCCTCCGGGTAATCCAGGCCAAACTCCACGACGTGTTCCAGGGCGCTGCCATTCATGAACGCTCTGCTGATGGTCTGCGGGGATACCAAGAAGCGCAGGCAAATGAGAAACTCCACCCGCCTGTCACTGGGCTGCCTGTTTCCTCTGCTGCACTTTAAACACTTTCAGATTTTTAGGCATCTCACAGGAAAGAGGATCTTACAACATGCTCCTTATTTGCAAGGCAAACAATGCTGCTATTCAGAAGGGATGCTTTACCAACCCCCTGGGAAGCATTTGCTGTGCCAATTACAACGGGGTTTCACTGGGGAAACCAACGGGATGAGCGGCCTGGGTCAGCCAAGCAGCCTCCGTGCCCAAGTGACCTTAACGAATCCGTGCCAGCTTTGGAGGCGGGAAGATTTTGGCTCTCCTAGGCCTATACGTAAGCACGGATGTTACAGCACAGAGGAATATTTAAAAGAACCTGACAAAAATGTTCAGGACAGACCAGCAAATAGTTGAAAACCACCAAATGGCCACGTAGCTCAATAGAGCAAGTGCTTCCGAACTGATGGTTTAATTTAATTTCAGCAGAGAATATTTCTTCTTGGTCTTTTATTCAGAACACTTTTTAACTCTTGTCGTCATGGACCAGATTGTGAGAACAAATACAGACAGAATTATATTTTTAAAATACATCAGAGTTTAGGCATTTCCTGATTTACTGGGACCACTTTGAAGCCTCGAAGTCACAGAACGATGTTAGTATGGTACAAAATTCTGCTTAGGAAACATGGGCTTCCTTAAAGCACCATTAATTTTCTTCCCCATGCACTCCTCTTATTCTTAACGCATCAAGTTATCTCAAAGGTATATTTTTGGTTTATACCCCAGTTTGAATACTGGCTACCAACTATGCTGGTGTGTGAGAGTAAACAGGAGTGAAATCTGCATCTTTGGGTCTTTATCTGTAGCATCCTAAAATCTCATCAGGGGATCTGTCTTCCCTTTTCACTTCAAACACAGTTCAAATGAGTGCTGTGCCTAAAGGATGCAGCCAAGTCACTGCCTTCTGAAACTCACTGTTTTTAGCTTTTAAGACTCCTTGCTGTAAAGAATCATCAGTTATGGCTTATGTAGCTCTCAATCCAACTGCAGAAAGCTTTCTTTCGTTACAGTTTCCACTATATTTATGGTCATGAAAAAGAAAGCGAATAACTCTGGGAGGAGAGAACGCCACACAGATTTCTGTCACTTCATTAATTACCACTTTTAAACACTTACCCTCAACCTTTTCAGATTTGCCAGTCTAGACCCTAAACCTATTTACAACAGTCTGTGAGTCATAACATGGCTCATGTGCAGTAGCTATATAAGATAATGAATAGGTAAGACCTGTTTTCACTTCCCGACCCAAGAAACAGCTTTCTCCCATTAAATGTGTTTGGCAAAACATCTGTCATCCCAAAAACCTCCTGCCATATGGCCTTCTACTCAGGTTTCTACTTTCTGCCAAAAAACTTGACTTATTATTTTTGCAAATGTATCCTTTATGTGAGAATGTACACAGCAGATTTAAATTATCTATATGAGAGAGTACTGTCAGTGTAAGGAAAACGTATGCTATTATTTGTTCTTTTACCTGGTCTTTAAATCTTGTAAAATATATTTGTCAATCCATTCTTAAGCACCTAAGAGCTTTTTAACAACCTAATATCAGATATGGAATAAACAAGATGATCTTCCTTCTCTACCTTCAATGAAATGTCAGTCCAGTAAATCCGGTTGTCTGTCACATCAAAATCCAGAGCAGAAGCTTCCTTGACTCCGGTGAGCGGAATGGCAACGTTGTTGTTGTTGGTTTCTAAAGATATTCGCCTGATATCCGCTCTCCGAGAAAAGAGCAGGAAAGCTTCTGGGACAATGCAGGTCTTCATGTCACTGATGAGCTCGAGGCCGATGGGGCAGGCGCAGCGAAGGCCCTGCGGTCTGTACAGGCAGAGATGACTGCAGCCCCCGTTATCCTCTGCACAAGGGTTTGTACCTGCACAGGCAACACAAGCAAAAGCAACCACTACACACTGACTTCCCCTGCAAGGTGAGGCCCGTGCTCACGCACAACAGTGACAGTGAGTTCACTAAGACAGACACACAGTTCTTCACCTTTTGTTATTCAAATTAATTTGCTTCTGTTTGCTTCTTATAAACCCTTAGACAGGCATTACTCTAGGTGGCTGGAAGGCCAGCACATATTTTCCCAGTTGCTTGAAATACACCTAGCAGTAGGGAGAGGGATTTGGGATCCAGAGCTACTGGACCCAATTCACAACACAAGCACTGAATGGAAGGGATGCGTGTAAGCAGCTAAAGTGGAAGTTCTGCCTTCTTTCACAGCACAGTGATCTAGTTACACACCCCCAAGATGACTTCCTAGAGATGGAAAACTTGCAGATCTATTTTTGCATCCATTCAATAGCCTCTTCCCTCCAGGATGCCAAGAAAATAGCTCTTTGCAATACTAGCCTGTGAACAGGCACATATGGAAGGCCCACCTACAAAGCGAGGCCCAGCACTGTCGAGCTAGGTCAGCTAAGCATTTGGAAAGAGAGCTGCATTTAAAACATGCACCATCGGACAAGTTGCTAATGTGCTAGCAGCAGAATTGTACCCCAACTACATTTAGCTTGGGGGTCAATCTGCAGTACAACCCAGACATGGCAGCAAGCAACTGCAAGTTCACCCACGTAACAGAGTGATTCACAGAATCACAGAATGGTCGAGGTTGGAAGGCACCAACAGAGACCATCCAGTCCAACCCCCCTGCTCCAGCAGGGACACCCAGAGCACGGGGCACAATTCAGACACTCTGATGTGCCCACGATGGTACAGTAATGCTGCTATCTGTGTTTTGATAGCCAACTTATAGCCAGACCCTGCAGGTTTTTACCACTGAGACTACAGGGCAGAAAGTATTTCTAGCTATTTTTAAAAACAATTTTGCAGTGTTCATTTGAAAAGAACGGAATAGACTAAAATTGGCTCATTCTTAGCTTTTGCATACTGAGAGCACATGTTCAGATTGCAAGATGAAAAGCTGCTACAGCTGCAGTTTCATAAGCAGCTGGGCTAATCTAATAGCTGCTGTTAGAAAGAGATGGGCTCATTTTCTCTGATCCTTCCTCTCTGCTGATGGGATGCAGTGCTTTTCAGACTCATCAGCTGCTCCAGCTCCCTATGTAGCAGAAAATTACCCCTTTATGGGAGGTGCTTGTTTGCTTTCTGCCTTAAATGTTATTTCAACTTAAAGAACTGAAGCAGTTTACAAAAAAAAACACCCCATCCCATGAACTGCATCCTCATCAACCCGCTGCTAATACTGGAGAGATACAAGTTACCACTGGGGATGGGTGGGAAGAGGAAAGATAAAAGAAGACTTGGTATAGAGTGATGGTGATGCCTGTAGAAACACATTACTGAGTTGTTCTCTTATTTTACTTTTTAAAATAAACCAGCCTATCATTACCAGAATTGAATGTAGTTATGTGCGATGCTCCCAGGGCACTTCTTCATTTCCTCCAGCCTGTGCCTGACTTAGCCTCACACTTACCAGTTATCTGATGGACATTGGTAGCTTTCAAGCCCATCAGGTCAGGCAGCTGGTCTATGATGATCTCTCTCTCTGCAGTTCGCTTGTGCACGCGCTCGATGCTGCGCCTCTGCCAGTCTGTCCAGTAAACGTAGTCTCCCAGCAAAGTGAACCCGAAGATATGCGGCAGCTTGTCTTCCACCAGCACTCTCCTCCCCGTCCCATCGGCATTCATGACCTGGAGACACATGCATGCCCCAAAAATTGCGTGAGAAATAGGTTTCCACGTATACAGACAAATTATTGGAGATTAATCAGTCAGCTGCTCCACATTTATACATTAAGCTCAAACTATCTCCCAGCCGTTAAAATGCTAGCAGTGTTACACAACATCTGATAAAACAAGTCTGTAGGTGCTCACAGAATCACAGAATGGTTGAGGTTGGAAGGAAGATGCTCTACAGAGCATCTAGTCCAACTGCCCTGCTCCAGCAGGGACACCCAGAGCACAGGGCTGCATCCAGCCGGGTGTTGGAAGATCTCCACAACCTCCCTGCGCAGCCTGTCCCAGGGCTCTGGCACCCTCACAGTAACGAAGTCCCTCCTCACATGGAGATGGAACTGCCTGTGTTGCAGCTTGCACCCATTATCCCTTGTCCTGTCATTGACCATGTCTGAGAAGAGCTTGGCCCCTTCCTCCCTACATTCTCCCCTCAGGTACTTATACATGTTGATCACATCCCCTCAGCCTTCTCTGGGCTAAACAGGCCCAACTCACTCAGCCTCTCCTCATACGATAGATATTCCAGTCCCTTAATCATCTTTGTTGCTCTGTGCCAGGCCCTCTCTAGCAGCTCCACATCCCTCTCGTTCATTATTCTGAGAACCATCTTACACACAACACAAGCAGACCATAATGTGAAGTTACGACTGGGCAATCCGCACCGTATTTGCCTTTTGAACTACCATTGCATGTGCCTGCTAGATACTGCCTGTCTGTCTCTGCTGTTTCTCACCTGCCTCTCTTGGTTCAGTTTCAAGTGAGACACTGTTTTACATGCACCAAGACAAGCTTACAACACTCGGAAGCCCTGGCTCAGCATCATGTAGTCACCAGTCCCTCCCAAACAAGCTCTGCCCAGATCAGAAATAGCAATTAGAGGCTACTCGTAAATTCTGGGAGCCAGACACTCAGAAAGAAATACAGAATATGTTTATGCTCCCAAGGCTGAATAAAGAACCAGTTTTACATTCTTCACATTTTTTTTGTACTAGAAGAAACACTAATGGTCTGTAAATAATTGTGTGCCTTTGATCAAGACACTTGAATTCACTGTGACACTTTACTGCTAGAAAGAAGTAATACCTAACTTCCTCAAAGGGGCACTGAAAGGATTAATTAAACATACGCACACATGTTCAAGCGATGAAGTATCTTATGAATTCCAAGTATTATTATAAAAATTACCATCCTCACAGGAGTGAAAGGAGCCTCCTGTTTTAAGAGACACTTAAAAAAATGATTTAGCATTTCCATTTTAGAGAATTACTAAACAAGAAATGTAGAAAAGTTCCTTCAAAGTATTTCTGCTTGTTTTAACTTTTTAGGAAATATTTTGTCCCCATATAAATATTATCCTTCATAAAACAAAACAAAACAAATCCTCAGTCTAAAAGTCGCCCTAAATGACTTGATTCACATTTCAGAGTCAATATGCAAGGCAACATACTAACATTTGGAAGAATATCCTTCCCATTATCCAAGGACTTTTGATACAGAAGTCAGATAACACCAGCAGTGACTAAAAGACAGCTTATTAAATCTCCCTTTTCTAATCTCTCTTACTCCTCCCTTGGTGAAATTGGATAGTCACGGACAGGCCTGAACACGGCTCAAGCCATGTGCAATGACAACCTGCAGGATCACTGGGTGCAAGGGCTCCAGCTGGATGGACAGTATTTTGTGGTCAGAAGAGTTTCCTAGCACATGAGAGACGAGCAGGCTACTTTGGAACAACTCCTACCTTTAGGCTGCCAAAGTCAGGAGGAAAGAAAAGAGAGAAACAGAACTGAAATCCTTTCCTTTCTCGGCGCATGGTATAATGTGCAAGCTAGTTGAATTACTTCTATATTCACTAAAAAAAAAAAAAAAAGCCCCAAGACTAACAGCTATATACTATATCATTTCAATTTCTGCCTAAATGAATCCCCTCATAAACATCCTTGTACTCCATTCGCTCTGTACAACAGGGTGGGAGCTGCAGCTTTACGAGTACATCTCCTACAGAGAGAGAGACTCTGCATACTCGCTGCTTTATCAGAATTTTCAAAAAAAGCCCTAGTTTTTCTGTGCAATTGGCCTACTGAAAAAGCTTCTCTGCTTAGAAGTGCAGCACCATTTTTGTACATGCATGAAGTGAATAGTACTTGGTGACATGTTTTCCTTTGCTGCTGCTGTAAGAGCACAGTACTTGCGGCTCCACTTCGCATTAGGGCACATTTACCATCCTGGCACTGTAGTTTATGTCCTTTATCTGAAGAACCAACTCCAAACATTGCTCTTCCCCTCACAGATTGTTTAGCTGGGCTCAAAGCCCGGCATAATTGCCCAATTCTTGGACTTCCTTAGAAAACAAGCTCTGCTATTGCATTTATTCAGAAGATCTCAGCATCTGGAGGCTCTCTGTTCCCGGCAGCACTTCTCCTTCTCCCTGTTGGGATAAAGGAGGTTGCTAAACAGCAGACCAACGATTAGCCTCAGCTGAAGGGACACAGCTTTAACACCTGTAATGTAAACTGTGACTTACACCCTTTACCCCTACCACCAGGGCTGAGCAAAGCCGACCATTTCTTTGCCCACTACCCTTTTCTTGCCGTAACACAGACTGCATTTCTAGGATGACTGGTCTCCCCCCTGCCTCCTTAAACTATAGGGCCGGGCCATTTGCCTGCAACTGATTCACCTATGGCAAGTGGTGCACGTGAGGCAGAGCAGGCACATACGGCAACGGATGGATCTTGCAAAGCCAAACGACTGAAAACACGACGTTCAAACCATGGGAATACTTACCATAAAGCAGTATCTTAAGACTCTGCACTTTTGCCTTGTGTTTGAGAAAGGAATCATCTTCTGTATTCAGGCTACTGGTAGGAAATAATTATTTTGGAGCTGTACCTCATGAGGTGAACTATTTTTTTGCTGAATGTTAAGAAGGGAGCTGAACAAATCAGCTTCTGCTTACTCTGAAAGAGAGCCAGGCGAGGAAAAGGGAGGATATAAGGGCTAATTCTGGTTTTTATGAATTTCTGTTTTGCCACATGCACGTTGTTTTGAAAGACAACCTTATGCCAGACAGACAAAACAGATGCCTATCTGCAAGTACTTGCATCTGCCATCGTCCTCCCATTACAATCTTATCTGAGCCCGTCTATGTGATATTACTTAACAAAAACATCTGCCCACTAGGAGCTGGGCATCACCAATTCGTGTCATACGAACTGCTCCATGGCACCACATTGTCTGCACTTGCTTTGGCCGCACTTTAGATTTTAAAAGAACGTTATCAACGGGCTATCAGACCCAGCAGACTCTCCAAAGGCTGACGGAAAGCGGCAAGGGATACAGGAATGATTCATGCAACACCCACAAAAAAAAAAAGAAACAATCCCTCATCAACCCATTCCAAAGGATCTGGGCATTATGTTTTCACGTAGTGAAGTACGGATAACAGCTGAAATTCGGAGTCCCAGCCAAGGGGGCTTCCCTGCAGCCGCTGCCCTGCTGCAGCCCCAAATCCCAGGGAAGCCCAGCCCTGGGAAGGCCCCGCGGGACACCCACGTCCGGCAGCTCGTGCTGCTCTGAGCGCAGCGCTCGCGCTCCGGGGCCGCTCCAAACGCTGCGAGCCGCAGCAAGGGGACCGGCTGCGGCAGGAAACACGTGCGGCCGCCCCACAGGCCCCACCTTTGCTGGAAGGGCGAGCGGCTCCGCCAAAAACGGAGCGAAGGACAAAACCCGAGCGCTCTTGGAAGCCATACCCAAAGTGCTGCCTGCTGGATAACGGCATTGCTTATCCCAGAAAAATAATGAGTGCAAGACTATGGCTCATCATATAGCTTATTCCAAATAAATGAATTAATGCTGAAAGTGTGCTCCTACCTCACAGTGTTGTATTTAGTGGTCAGCATGAACAATGAAAAAAATTAACAACTTAGTAGCATAATTTCCAGGTTTAAACTAAAGACTAGGTACCAAGTGACATATATATTCTATGGCTCTTGTTGCCAGATACCCTGGGTTCCATTTGCTCTTGAATGCTGGTAGTAAGTGATAAACAGGCGAATGCAGCAAATTCACCCTTCCGAAGACCGGGGGTCTGAGCGTGCAGCGATTCACGCTTGTCCTTCGACTGGGTCAGCTCCGCAGGTCAGTCACGAGACCTGCCTCAGCTGTGAGGAAAACCCAGCCCTGAGGGTGGCTCGTCCAGCAGCCCCTGCAGAAGGGAGGCAGGGCCCCAGACAGGAGCAGCAGTGTATCCAGGCCTAGAAAACTAAGGCAAACAGCATGAGGGCCGGGAATGTGCACGCTAGCCCATATCCCCAGCGCTGAGAAAATGCTAAACATAGAAATTGTCCGTCCATACTAGCACAGGTCATTAATTAAACTGGCATCAAACGCAAGAACCCGATTCTACAAGGTGCTAGACAGTCCCAATATGACTCGCCTTGAGGAGCAGACAGCACAGAAGGAGCACACTTTCCCTTGCAAATCTAGGAGACTGCGTGAGACAAAGCTGATGTGATTTACTCATAATTACCCCAGTGCCATAAGGAGGGTGTCAGTGTGTAAACTGCAACCTTTCATCTTAACTTATGAGCAGGGCTTAGTTTAGGATGTGGTTATAAATAATCAGGGAACATTTAAATGTCAGGCAGGCCAAGCTGTTTCTCAGTATGACTGCAGAAAGGCAGGAATCGATGAAAATTTATAAGAACAGGTAACTACCTTAAAAACATTAAAAATGACTTAAAAGAATTGAATAGGCCTCTGTGATGTACTGGAAGTCAGTGTCTGCAACACCAGATGATTACAAAACTCTATTTATTACTACCTTCAGTAAAATAAATACCAAACACCAATAAACTTCCCCTCTCCTCAAATCGACAAACTGCTTTAACTTCAGACACTACAAGCATCTTGCCACAAAACATTGGGAATAATCTGAACATAAGCCAGGATTTTAAAAATTAACACCCAAATTTTGGCAATTAAAAAACTGCAGATCTTGGCCTTCCACCGGCTCCTTCAGCACCTTTTACAGCTTACTGGTTTTCAGAGAGATGAAGGCTCAGCCTTCAATTCATTCAATGCTCAGCACCTCCAGCGTCCTGCTCAAGGGCTCCCACTGTCACCGGGCCGGATCCACGGGCTGCCTCGCAGGGAATACCGTGGGAAACCACCTCTCCCCAGACCAAAGGGAGGATGAGGCTGTAGAGCTTATCCTCCTTCTGGAAGGATAAGGAATAAGAGAACGCTGGGACTCCATGACAAGGCTGTGTGTGTCCTGTGGCCTTGTCCTAGGGAAAAAAAAAGATCTGAAGGACACTACCATGTTGTTCATTTGCACATGTTCAAATACATTCTCAGAGATAGTAATGACTTACTTTACAGCATGGAAAAAAGAGAAAATCCAGACAAGTAACTATTTTCCACAGGCTTAAATAGTTACTTCCTGAGTAGACCTTAAACGCTGAAGACTTTCTATTGGCAAGCCGGGTTTCCTGCAATAGTCTGAAAGAAAGCAGGAGCTCCTGAGAGTGCACTACCACCGTCACAATCTGAGCTGCAGTCAGGACCGGGGCGCGCGAGCAACAGCCAGAACTGAAAAACTAGGCAGTGGAACAGCCAAATTCTATGGAGGTTGATCAGTAACACCACTACTTTACATGAGATGTCTTCACGGAAGTATTAGTGCAAAATAGCTGTTAAGTACTGAACATAACACATACCACAGGATCACAGAATGGTTAAGGTTGGAAGGGACCTCTGGAGATCATCTAGTCCAATTCCCCTTGCTCCAGCAGGGATACCCAGAGCACGGGGCACAGGGCGGCATCCAGGCGGGTTTGGAAGATCTCTAGAGGAGGAGACTCCACAGCCTCCCTGGGCAGCCTGTTCCAGGGCTCTGTCACCCTCACAGCGAAGAAGCTCTTCCTCACATGGAGATGGAACTGCCTGTGTAGTCCAAAGACTTCGAAACACTACGGAGGAATTTTTGAGTACAGCCTGCATTATCCCTGCAGTAGTTTAGGGGCACTCCGGGTGTGGGCTCAGGCACTACAGGCCTGGGTACCCTGCCAGGCGCCGCTGCCTTGGCTAAGCCCAAGAGACCTAGTTCATGAGGCTGCTGATCGGGGAGGTGACGGCTCATCCTCCACCTGAGCCTACGTGAATCTCGCCGCATCGGAGATGTGAAAAACAACAGCAACCCATTAAATCTATTTGGGTAAGGAAGAAAGGAGAACTGGGGCAACATCTCACTTAAAAATAGCTCTAAAAGAGAGCTAGAATGCCTTCTGAATATTACATTAGCATTTTTTGAGATGGTTTAAGAACTCACTGTTTTTAACTAACTTGCTTCCTAAAGCAATGTGAAGGAAACAAATCAGAATGGTTTTACTGCTATGACTGCGGTAATGTCACACAATTAAAATAAGTATCTGCAATTAAACAGCAGCTCTCAAGGAGGAAAAACCTTATATGAATTTCCAGTTTAATTGGTCTTTCCCTATAAAAGAAGGAAGCCCTGAACAGCTAAGTCCTCCTCGACTCAGTGATCAAAATTTTAAACTCAAGGAAATTATTCTGTCAGTATCATTAACCTGTCAACAGCATCTTTAGGAATATTCTAAATAAGAAATGGGCAGAAATCCCTCCACTGTGGTGAATGCTGAGAAATCAACAGAAAGAATGGACGCCTGACATGTAACTTAAAACCAAAGAGCTCCAAGTCAGCTCTGCAACTGCAAAGTGCAGCCTAAGTCAAAAATCACATCTGCAACAATGGGCAGACCAGGAACAGAGATTAACAGAGAAATGGGGGATCGGGAAAGAACACAATTTACTAGTAAAACATGGTTCATTATGTAAATTAAAATATATACTTAAATAAAATGCAGGAGAATACATATGCTTCACAATGGAAATTAATTTGGAAATTAATTTTAGTATATTTTGATACGTGGGCCTAGGGTATTAGGGAAAGAGTAGATTTTCAGTTCAAAGCAAGGTTCAGAGGCAGGGAAATTACTGTGATTTTTGCAAGTTACCATTTGTCCTGCAGGCAGCAGCACCCCTGCTCCTAGTGGGCTGCAAACAAGGAGCCAGGAGGAGGCCAGCTTAAACCAAGCTGTTTGGGGGGCAGTGTGACAAGAGGAAATCAGATCCCTAATGTTTTGGGCTCAGACAAAAATCCTGCTCTTTTCCCTCACAGAGTCCTTCTTCCCAGCATTTCCTTTTTCTTTAATTTGTCCTCTCCAGGCTTTTCAGACTCTTCATGGGCAGCTAGAATGATTTTTTGTCTTGTTTTGTTTGTTTATAGATGTAAAAATGAGTAAAGTCTCCTGCTGTTCAAACATGTAAACCAGTCTGCATAAGAGTCCAGCGAGTAACCAAGCCCAGCACAGAGCACTGGGTCATTGTCACTTTTGGTGGCACTAGTTTTCAAGCTGGTTCAATTCTGTCCTTAGCTAAATCTTCTCAGTTCCAAGGGTCTTTGCATGCCCCAAAGCTGGTTTTCCACCCCCGGAATGATGAGGTTATAGAAAGAGATTAACTTCTCCTACAGACTTTTTCCTCACCGACCTTCGAACTTTGCAAGGCTGCAGCATCACGAAAGATACCAGAACCAACAAGTACACTTAGATTATTTTAGAGCAGCTAGGACTACAATAACTCAGAGCCAAATACCAGCCCTGTGTGAAAAAACTTGAAAAATTAGACTTTGCCAGTTGAGAGGAATCACAGGGTCATGCAAATTCTTCTGAGGAGCCCAGGTCCTGAGAAAGGCACAACTTCACTGCCAATGGTAAGGTGCAAAAGGCTGTAGAAGCCAGCATGGCTTTCAGGCTGAAATACCTCCCAAGGGCAGTCATCTGCCTCTGACCTGGCCGCTCTACGTTCTCTCCAAGTCAAAGAAAGAAATAGGTGCTTTTGGAGCAGAACCCATCTAGCCTGCTTCAGACATTTACTTCAGTCACATCACAGGAGTCATTTCTGACATTTTCCATAAAGAGAACATAGGGCAAGTTAATGAGATGACAATATCTGCATCTCATGAGATGAAAATCAGCCGCACACTTCAGAGAAAAGTGCAGATCTGTAACACCAGAAATACTTTTACATTGAATGTCTAAGCCTTTCATAATATCACATTAGTTTTAGGACAATAATTTTACTGCGCAGAAAAATATCAAGCTCACAGCCTCAGGTAGCCTTAGACAGAAGTCCTGGCTGGTATCTACACAAACCCTTTCCTCTGTGTCCTCCTTTTTTGCTGTGAGGTGTTGGAAACCTCTCATCTTCTCCATGAAGAACGGCATCCTGTAGGTCCCTGAAGACTGACTTTGAAGCTAATTGACAGAAGTGGTTTGGAATAAGCAATCAAACTTCCCACATTTCAGTTTTATTTGGATAGTTTATCAGGTAACAAATTGACTTTTTATGTTCCTGAATCTAAAAGTAACATGCATATTTTAAATACATTTCGCCTTTTCTCCTCGACTGCTAAAGCACTTGGAAGAGCAGCAGAAGGCACATGCCTAAGTGATGATCTTGCAAGCACAATGTCTAAAATCCAAAAAAAAAGGCATTTTTTTCTTTTTTCCCCCAAAAGATAA
Organism: Nothoprocta perdicaria; assembly: GCF_003342845.1. Taxonomy (NCBI): domain Eukaryota; kingdom Metazoa; phylum Chordata; class Aves; order Tinamiformes; family Tinamidae; genus Nothoprocta; species Nothoprocta perdicaria. Next base: position 326,117 of record NW_020455622.1, read on the forward strand.
GTTTACAATGTCAAAAGGTCCTGGCTCAGTAGTTGCCACCAATGCCCTCTCAAATGACTGCTGTCCAGATTACAGTCAGCAATAAGAGACCACTCAAGTTTTGAGATCCGACAGCCAGGAGACCTTGCAGATACGTGATCAGCAGCTGTCATTTGTTTGCTTTGTAATAGAGGCTCCTGTCCTCACCTCTCTCAGGAGATTTAACTCTTCTCAAAAGTTCACTCAGAAGTTCAAAAGAAAGTTTCCAAGTGAAAATTATACTCTAAATTAAAGTCTAAACCAGTTATTCTCAAAAAATATGCCCCTATTTTAGTACTTATTTCAAAAATCATTGATTTTCTCAATATAGTTCCAGTCTGCATCAAGAAATTGCTGCCAATTCCCTAACTGAGTAAACCTTAAACTGCTGAAAGTGGGATGGAGGAGGGGGATCCACCCCACCCCCTGCAGCACATCCTTGATGTCCCTCACTGAAAGGAGTTGCCCAGTGCTACCACTATTTGAACCAGGCGGACAACGAACTGTGGGACCGGACAAAGACAGAAAGCAACTTTAAGTATTTGCTGAACATATTTCAGTGCCAATACCTGCAGAATTTTAATGCAAACACACGAAAGCAGATGTGCTCAACAGCAGGGATTCAGTGGCTTCTCCTTAGCTTTCAAATCACCGATTCAAAGTAGGGTGCATGAGGTGGGATCAGCAGTCAGGCTTACAGGACATCAGCATTTAACAATACAAAGACTCTGAGACAAAGTTTCTCATCCAGGAGAATAGATGGCAAATGCTTACAGAACAACACTTCCTCATTATGCTAGTGGTAAAATTGAGGGGGTTGTCATCAGAGGAAAATGGAGCCCTGCAATTTCAGGATTAGAATATGAATTAGAGCATTCTCTAGATGCCAGGCTTTTTGCTCCTGGGTCAGGGACAAAAATGTCTTCTCTGTTCAAGATTTTTTTTGCTAAAAAAAAAAAAAAAAAAAAAAAAAGTCTTAGCAGCGCCTTCTTTCTGTTGTCCAAGCAGGCTGGGTTCTGAAGGCACGTGTGCACGTGTGCTGAAAACCAGCAGGGTATAAGACTTGCCATATTAATCACAAGGATTAGAGACAGCAATGCCAGGCACAGCTCGTAGATTTGGGAATGCAGGAGCACGGCAATTTAGAGCCACGCTCAAAAGTCACCAGATAATGGTGGGAAGGCAGAGGCGGCAGCACGCCCTTTCTTTCAGCTCACCACTAGTAGGTGGAAGCGGGCGACATCGCTGTCTCTGGGAATGGAGACTAAGGAGGAAGATGAATAATGAAAAACGAAGCCAGGCCTGAAGAACTGTGAGCAATCAGTCATATTGTTGTTGTTGTTGTTATTATTAGGATGATGCCCTCTCCCCGCACACGGGCGCGGAGCCGCGTGCCCGCCCGCGGTCGCTCCGCTAGGCGAGCGTTGCCGGCCCTGTTAAGCCCAACCTGCGCCTCAGAACAGGTAGCGGACGTGCGCGGAAGACAAATAGCGCCCGAGCAGCAAAACACGGGGCCCATTCAGCAGAGCACATCATACATTTTTAACCTCATAGCGCGGCAGGAAAATGCTTTAAACCTGTAGCAAGTCAATGAGAAATCTTCCCTACTGGTAAGCACAATAGCAGCCATCCATTTCAATAGAAGTTTATCAGCAGTGAAACCTGACCGAGATAAATGAGGGAGCTGTTGAGCCACAGCCTGCCTCTGCCTGCTGCAGGCTGCCAGATAAAATGGGAACAAAAGCTCCCCGCTGGACCCCCTACCAGTCTCCATTAACCCCTGCTGATGCTTTATTATCGTTTGGGGGCTCCAGAACAGCAGAGCATGAATCAGCGTGTGAGAAATAAATAATAAAAGCTCATGTGTCACACAAACAAACCAGAAACGTGGCTTGCGAGCACTGCGCACTACGCCAGGGCGGCAATTAAACGATTTGGGAGCAATACTGCAGAGTGGGCAGGGAGAACACAAAAGAAAGCAGAAAAGGGAAGAACTCGTTATTTAAAATGAAGTATGGGGAGCTACTCCCATGGAAGAGCATGCAAGTACGCAGACATGTTCCTCGTGCTCTCATTCCACCCCCCAGATGCACACACGGACAAACACGCAGGGCAGGGATGAGGCGAACGCTGAGGCGCCCACGTCCGAGCGGCACCATTTGATCCCGCCACCAATGGTCTCTCCTTGGCCAGAGAGGCGGCACGCCCTCCGCTGCTCTCCCCTCAAATGCACGTTTGGAAGATCTACCAAAAGTCAGAGCACCTTCGGCTAAGCTTGAATGTACGGGGAGGGCACGGAAAGTGTGACAAATCTCCTCAGGATTCGTGGTTGCCATAGGAGAGGAAGGCGGCGGGAGGAAAAAGGAAGACGACTCAAACTGTTAATATCATGTTAGCTAGGAGACGTTCAACACATGGAACAGTTTGAGATTGTATCTAGTCGCCTAGAGAGGGGCCACATGCGATTCTGGACAGAAAAAGTCACTCGTATTCAACAAAAAAGAAACTCACCCTTACCTTTGCATTACTTTGCACATTAGGGTAAAAACCAAGTACGTGATCACACAGCGAGCAAGGAGTCACCCAAGAATCTTCCCTTTCTCTCAGCAAGCTCACCCCGAGTTCCCCACGCCGGGTCCAGCCACGCTCTTGGATGAACTCCCAGCACCATCCCGCAGCTCCATCCCACAGGCCCTTCCCACGCCTTTCCAACCACAGCAACTGTAACGGATGCTGCACTTGCATTCTGAGCCCCCACGGTCATCATCAGTTTTCAGCCCGTTTCTGCATGTGGGAAGCAGCAGTGCTACACATAAGGAAGCAGACTGCCGTCATTGGAACAGACTAACAGAATTAAGGCTCTCCAGACAGCAACTGGAATGTGTCTCAACCCCATGGGCCTACAGGGGTTTGTACAGGTTCAGTCCACAGGTTCCCATCTATGGACTCATCTCAGAGACTAATTAGAACTTATTACTAGGGAAAAGGGTAATAATAGAGCAAACATGGGCTGATACTTTCCAAGAAAATTCTTTGATTCTCCAGAAATTCGCAGTTCAGTGCGTTGCGGTTCAGAAGGCACTTCTACTGATGAGCAAACTCCCAGGGCATTCCCTTCCACAAATTGTCCAGTCTTCCCAAGAACACACGTAAGATTTTAACATCCATGGCCACTTCCCCAACTTGCCACACACGCTTTGAGGAACCACCTGCTTTTGTTTGTTTGGCATCTACCACCTGCCAGTAGCATTCACCAATGCCCATTTTTTTTGCATCAAGAGAGGCCAATCCTCTCCTCTAGTCACCTTATACATTCTTGTGTTATAGATATCTATTGCACATTGACATCTATTGACACCTTCTGCCCCCAAATTAAAATCCACCCCTCCACAAAATAAAATCCAAAACCAAAGAAAAATTGAGAGAAAAGTCAGAAGACTTTTGGTTTAAGGATTTAAGCCCAGTTTTCTTCAAGATTCTTTGCACATCCCTAACACAGTTGAAAACATTAGCTTTTTAGTAAAAGCGAGCAATAAAGTCATAATTCTCAAACTTGAAACCTTACAGGAAAAAACACCTAATAGTTCAGAAATCCTAAAATGCTAAAACATCTCTTGATGCCCTGCATGGATGCTACATTGCAACTTGGGACAACTTTATTCTGGGGGCTTCCATTACTTTAACAATACATTTTTAATTGTCCCTGCAGACTTTATTTGAGGTGAGATATCTTCTGTTCTATCACAGACATTATAGTGTTGGCACAAACATTTTATCATGTATTCCAGACAGTTTTGCAGAATTGCAGTAAGTTCATGCCTGATCTAGACGAAAATTTCTAACACCAACTGATCTAGCTCTGAGCACAATAATTAATGAATACAGAACCAAGCATGGAGGATGCCTAGCTTTCCTTTTGAAAATTAGATTCAAGTTCTAGGCAGTATCAGGGTTGAAGTGCTATTTATCTGCTATAACTAAATCTCTAGGTACAGGTAAGTCTTTCTCCTCTTCTCTTAGAGCTGCTAAAAAGCTAGGTGAATTCTAGACAATAAATCTTGTTCTCAGGATGGAGGAAACCACCCTCCCCGAGGCTCTCCCAGGGACAAAGCAAGCCGCCTTGCCAGACTGAATTTACTGTAACTCTGAGGGAGAACAAACAGTTGTTGTCAGCACGGGACTACAATTTCACATTATCTTATTTGAAGTTATAAATAAATAAAATTAATTTTTATAAGCCTAGAGAAGATTTGTGCCCAACCTGGTAAGTGCTGAAAACTATTTGCAAAGTTAAGGATTCACTGAGGAAGGTTACAGCTCAACAAAAGGCAGGTGAAGACTACCAGGATATAGCAGACAGCTAGGGCTAGTTTGCACCTGCTGGTAGGCAGGCTTCTTGCTTCAAGATAAACCAACTTCTGCCTCTACTAAGTTAAGCAAATCCTAAACACCACCATATTCTCACAGACTGACAAAGAGATAATGGTCAAATCTGTTCCATGAACTTTACATATAACATAATAAATCCAAAATTTAGAAGAGCTGCTTGTCCTCCGACCCATTTTGTTTTTAACTGAATGTCTCAGTTGAATATACTAGAAAGAAAGGAAATGAATTGCCCTTGCTGGAACCCTAATAAAATAAGACAGACTGTACAGAATATTCTTAGGAGTAAGATGATATAAATATGTGAAATGAGATTTCTTTAAAAATATGTTCTAATTACATATAAGCAAAACAGCACATTGAATAAGCTATAAATGAAGAAGCAACAAATGTTACTCCTAATAAAAGACTTCACTCCTGCTGATCTAAAAGGTGACTTACCTAATCCTCAGCCATTTTTTAAAAGAACAATCTACTACATAGACACTATTGCCATTTTAGAAAAAAAGGTTTGTTAAAGCCCAAAGCAATCATTACCACATTGCTCTTTTAAGGCCAAACAGAATTCAAATACCGAGAAGAATCGAGCAGCGGCTTCTCTGGCCCCGGGGAGCGGCACACGCGGGCAGTTACACACCTCAATTTTGTCCGTTTTCGCATCTCCCCAGTAGATTTTGCTTTCCGCGTAGTCCAGCGCCAGCCCGTTGGGCCAGCCAAGCGACGTATTCACCAGCACCGTCCTGTCCGAGCCATCCAGGGCTGCCCTCTCGATCTTTGGGATTTCTCCCCAGTCCGTCCAGTACATGTACCTGCAACAGAAACAAAACCGTAAGAATTAATTATTAAGCTAAAGTTTCAACACTCTCCTAGCTTTCTCCTGACTATTGCCCTCCCAAACCACACAGCTAGGACACACACATTGCAGAGAACTTGGCATTTCCAAGCCACAAGAACTTCCTTTTTCTAGACAATGACACCCAACATTCAAAACAGCCCTGAGATGTAAACACACCGGCCCCCTACATGAAACTTAATCTGTTCAGCAAAACTGCACAACCAGTGCTAATTCTGCTATTAGCCAGAATAAACAAGCAGTTCTGCTCAGTCCCCAAACATTTTCAAACAGCAGAAGGAGGAGAGGCAGAGGCCCATTAAAGACAACCATCTAGCAGTCCATAGGGAATAGTGGTCCTTCAGCCTTAAGGCAGTAACTTAAAAAAATTCTTCCTTTTTGGAAGCTCTGCAGCAGTTTATCGTAACCTCCCATTATCTGCATATAGCAACACTGAGGTGTCTTCTCCTATATGACTAGTATTGACCGTGTTCGTGACCAGCTCCTCACCCAGCCATCGGATCCAGCACAATCGCTCTGGGTTCTTCCAGCTCTTCCGATATCAAGATTTTTCTCATGGTGCCATTAAGCCTCGTAACTTCAATCCGGTCTGTGCCAGTGTCAGTCCAGTAGAGGTTTCGGGCGACCCAGTCCACGGCAATGCCATCGGGATGAGCTATCTGCGCCGTCACCACAAACTGGCTGCCCGAGCCATCGACGAGGGCGCGGCGGATGGCCCGGACTTCGTCGTCGGTCCAGTAGATGTAGCCTTCCAGCGGATCGAAGTCGATGGCGATGGCGTGGCGGATGTCCTCCAGGGGCAGGACAATGTCGGTGAAGTCTGGCGTGTCCAAAGAGATCCGTCTCAAATCCGTGCGGCGGGCGAGCAGCAGCAGCTCCGTGGCACCTGTACGCGCAAAACAAAGGCACAGCAACCGTAACTCCAAGAAACGGGCAAGAATCCTGGTGCAGAGCAATCCCGCTACCTTGACTCCACAGCGGGGCCCAAAATGACGGGCAGCAGCACAGAATTCCACTCAAAGGCTTCAAATGTGCAGGTTGGGTTTCTGCTTTTTTTTCCCTCTCCTGAAACTGTCAAATGTGTTTACAGCAGAAAGTCAATAGTCATTTTCTTGTAAAAAACGAATTACGTTGGACACACTTTCTATCCTCCCCCTCCAAATGCAGCGAAATAGATCGGTGACTATGCTTTCATTTCATGAAGTCAACAGATGGACAGCAGCCTCCTAAATGAAAAACCAACTAAATAAATAATTTACTGCCAGTTTGAAGTAAACCACAAAAAAATTTACTGCTGCCCCTCACCAGTGAGGGATTTGCTTACTGGCTGTTGCAACTCAATTTCCTTTCCTTTTCCAGCCCAAGCTATGACATTTCGCTGTAAGGTGCACAAGCAGCACACCCCATTCGAATTACATCAGGCTATCAGTTTGGAGCCTGCGGAGAAGAGGGAAGCTCAGCCCCCAGGGAAGCCTGAGCTAAGGTCAAAGCCTGGGCACCCCAAGGGCAGGGAAGGTGTCTGGCAGCTGCAGGGGGAAAGGGCTTGGCAGGAGTTGAGGTCAACACAAGGACAGCGGGAAAAAAGGGTATATAGGTATAAATAATTGGCTAGGTGTCAATATAGGTATATAATGGCTAGAAGGTATAGGTATAAATATAGGTAGGTATAGGTATATACATTATATATATATATAGGGATAAACAACAGCTAGATGCATAGCAGAACAACAATTAAAAGTGCTAGGTCAGTGATGTTAAAAAAAAAAAAAGAAAAAAAAAGAAAAAATGTATGGTGCCTGATGCCAAATGGCTTTCTGAAATATCAATAATTGCGGTTGCTGTTAGATGAAGCCTTTCTGCATGTCCAACTTGGGGCTGATGCCAGGGAAGCCTTCGCTTAGAGTAAGCTCAATGCATTAAAGACATGCAGTGCACTTTCACAGAGCTGCAAGAAACAGCACCTTTCAAAAACTGAAAATAAGAACATTAATGCTAGTGCCCTCATTGGAGGTACAGAATCGATTAAGATCAGCTACAGCATCCCCTGTCCTGGAATACTCCTTCTCTTCAGAGACACACGTACAAGCAGAACCACAGAATGGTTGAGGTTGGAAGGGGCCTCCAGAGACCATCTAGTCCCACCGCCTGCTCCAGCAGGGACACCGAGAGCATGTGGCACAGGGTGGCATCCGGGGCGGGTTGTGAAGACCTCCAGAGAAGGAGACTCCACAGCCTCCCTGGGCAGCCTGTGCCAGGGCTGTCACCCTCACAGTTCTTCCTCACGTGGAGATGGAAATTCCCGTGTTTCAGTCTGTACCCATTACCTCTTATTCTGTTGCTAGTCTCCACCAAGAAGACTTTGGCCCCATCCTCTTTGCGGTCTCCCCTCAGGTACACACACTACTCAGCTGTCTTTCTAGGGAAGAACTCTTATGAATTAATGAACATCAAGGGAAGAAGGGAAGAGAACCTGTAATTACATGTCTAGGCATCCTTAAAATAATTTAAGGCTTGTGACAGTAAATGGAAAACAGGCATGTTAACAGGATTTCTAAAATTACAGAAGCAACTAATCCTGTCAGGAGTCTACATTTTCATTCAAGAATCTCACACAATTGAGCATTAAAATATACACACACAGTAAAATATAACTAATCCTAACTATTTAGAGGTTCAAGTGGAAAAGAAATCTCACTAACTTCATGCTCATTTATCCAACTTACCTTTTAAACAAAATTGTGAATATAGTATTAAGAAGAAGTAATACTTTTTTGTACGAATGTGAACGGTGTGTGAACGCACTAACCTCAGATTTCTATACAAGGATGAGACTATCTACAATCCATCAGATATAAGAAGCTTAAGGTATAACTTAAAGATACCTTGTGTGCTCCAGCTGGAAAGAACAATGATCTCAAGGCACCAGCACCAATTCCCCGGCAAGACTGCTCGAGTACAGCCGGGCCTTGGCTGAAACTCACCCCGAAAACCGACCGGTTGACCTTGTGACTGTTCTCAGAGAGGGCCCCCTTTGCCAGCTTCAGCATCCTGCTTTCAGGTTGCACCAGTTCTGTTTAGGCCAGCACCACACTATGTCGAAGTCTTAACTCAGCACCAGGAAATGACTGGCTTTCAGCTAAGGCCTATTGCACACTGGATCCTTGAGCCAAGGATTTCATGGTTTTTATCAAGGGGCTTGGCTGGCAATCCAGCCCCTTCTCAACCACATACACACACACAGCACTAATCAAACCATAAAAAGTTTAAAGCTTGCTTGAAAGCTATTACCCACCCATTTGCAAACTGACACCTCAGCTGCTTAGTTAGATCACCAGTCATTTTGTTTAGGAAAAAGAAAGGGAGTAGCAGAGAAACATCTCATTTTAAGATAGGCTGATGGAAAAAAAAATCACTTCAAATGCTCCCAGGCTTGTCCAGACAACAGCAAGAAGCAAAATGCAAAATTCAGACACCGCTGTGGAATGACCACATTACCTCCTTGACCACAGTCAAGGGAAACAGGATTTCCCTGAAATAAAACAAACTATCTGAATTTGTGACAACCATCAATCATAAATTTTTACATGATTAGGCATCAGTAACAGTACAGCCAGAAGAACATTCAAGATCCTTATAGTTGCAAGAACATAACAGTAACTTTTTTTTTCTTCTTCATCATTTCTATTCCAAAGATCACTTAAGAAGGAAAAGCTCAAATCTGCCAGACAGCAAGATCAGAAACATACCGAGGCCAGTGACTCTGTCCTCTGACCTCCCTGTTCCCTCTTCCCTTGCTGCCCTCGTTACCAATACCCATCTCCACTCATGTTCTCTCTGCCTCTTCGGATGGGGAGCACGATGGAGAACATCAGGAGTGTGGAATGATGATCATGCGGAAGACGAGCAAAACAGCAGGAAAGGACAACTCACTGCAGCTGCTGCACACCAGCGTAACTCAGTTTTCATTTGCCAGTTGTTGTAGCTGTTGAGCCATGAACTCAACAACTCAATGGGTTCAAATGCTTTCAGAGGGGCATCACGGCTGCAACCAGAGCTCTGACTTCAGCACACACAGAATCACAGAACGGCTGAGGTCGGACGGGCCTCTAGAGATCATGCAGTCCAACCCCCTGCTCCAGCAGGGACACCCAGAGCACGGGGCACAGCCCGGCATCCAGGTGGGTTTGGAAGACCTCCAGAGAAGGAGACTCCACAGCCTCCCTGGGCAGCCTGTGCCAGGGCTCTGTCACCCTCACAGGGAAGAAGTTCAGAACATGTTCTTCCTCAGATGCAGACAGAACTTCCTGTATTGCACCTCACACCCATTACCCCTTGTCCTATCACTGGCTACCACTGAGGAGAGCTTGGCAGGCATGAAACGCACTCGCAGGCATGAAATGTTTTTCTCTAGATCCCTTAGCTCTAGAGAATATAAGAAAAAGATAATGCATATAAACAAAGGATGTAGCAGACCAGACTTTCAGATAAACCCACATGGGACCTGGAGAAGGATTTATGGTGGCCGCTGATGTTTCAGTGCCCACCCCGTCACGCGCACTCGAAACCTCCACGGGAGCCAGCGCGGGGCAGGCGCCCTGGGCAGGCAGCACCACGTCTGCCCATCCGTCCGTCAGTCCGGCCCGGAGCCAGACGGGGTGGCAGCGAGCGCGTTCCCAGCGGGCCGGCCCCACGGGGCAGGAGCCCCACGGACACCTGCAAGCAGAGCAGGGCTGCACCGCCTCTGAAGCCGGCTCCTKCTGCCTACCATCCTGCTCATCTCCCACACAGCCTGAAATGATCTTAGTGACGCATAACTAACGAAAAAAAGAATTAAAAAAATACTTAAAATTCACACTTATTCAAATTGGGGGCCATGTTCAAATTTTTAAGTGCCTTAAGTCAGAGGGTATTCAGGATATTTAGTATTTTTTTTTAAATCAAGTCATTTAAGATGCCTAAATATGTGCATAAAGCTTTACTCCAAGCTCTTATTTTTGAAAGCTTTAGCCTACTTTTATTATGCAGTCTGAAAGCTGGGATTACAAGCTCAAGGAGGGGGCATTACATTAGTCCTAGAACTAATACTTCCTCAAAAAGTCACTGCTAAAAATCATCATAATTTAAATCTGGAGTGAAGCTGAAGTCAGAGGAAAGGGGAGAAAAGCGGATGCCTAACAGAAGCATGCAGATCTGCCTTACAAAGCTTTACAGTCCAGGGTCTAATGCCTTGCTAAACCTCACAGCAAATTACATCTCCTCAATGATAAAATGATAAATAATATTTTTTTTCTGGCCTCAATCATGTGTAAATTGTTGACCTATAAAACTATCAATTCCCGAGATTCGTTCTGCTTCACAGGCACATGTGCAGGAACTCATACAGTGAAGAAATGCTAAACCAAGGACGTGTATAATTCTTTCTCTGTGGCTTCGAAACTGAGATTATTACTAAATCCTTATAAATATTTCTTTCTTAAATGTCTTCCTCAGTTATACAGTCACTATTGTTCGGGAACCTCCCACATAATCATTTGAACAGAAGACTAGATGGGCTGAACCTTAAAACTAGAAAGGTAAAAGGAGAAGGGCCTGAAATAATTTTTTTTCTCTCACTTAAAAGATGGGTTATTAAACCAACATCTTGATCCAGGCAATCAAATAAGAACTCTGGCTGTTTCAAGCCAAGTGGAAGGGTGCATTGCCCACTGGGCAGCCATAGATCGCAAAAGCAGGGGCCAATTTTTAGCCACTGTCCCTGCAGCTGGGAAGGGAGAATGATGCGAGTGCCAGCGGGCAACGCAGGGATTTCTCCCTCCTTGGAAAGGGGCAGAGCAGCCAGCAATTCATGCTGAGCCCAGAACAGGCGCTTTTTCCTCATGAAGACATTGTCATTTCTTTGCTCAGCAGAAGCCATCATTGGTTTTCCTCAATAAAAACTGTGGATCTGAATTGGCAGTAGCAAATTCGGGATATAAAAAGGCAAAAAGTAAAACTGACCGCAAGCAAAGGAAGATGCTAAGTCCATGAACAGGGGACCTTCAAAAACTAATGAGAATGCAATTTCCAACACAAAGCTGTAAAACACATTTAAAAAACACATTTAAAATTTATTACATAAAGGTGTACCAAGCTGGGCATCTAACGGTATCCTGAGCAGACTCCAAGGAAGAGCGGTGCCCACGACTCAAGAGAACAAACGCGTCCTGCGGGACAGCAAGTGACGTTACAGGAGCGCGAGAGCAGCACAGGCCCAGAGCGCGCGGGCCGCCTGAGCTGCACGCTCAGACACGGCTCCTGGTCAGATCGGACACGACCCACCAAGGAACAGTCGGCTACGGAAACTGGTTATTCCGCCTCTCTTCTCTTGGAGGGAGGGATGGGTATTTTTAAGCTTTCACCTGCACACTCGGGGAGTGACGCGTCGGCTCCCAGCCCACATCTCTGGCCATGAAATAGCTGCTTTGTTTCGCAGGGGAACGGCTGTCAGGAGCCGAGCAGGCGGCCAGCGCTATCCGCTACCAGGAAAGCGGCGAGTCTCGCTCCAAGTGATCGCTCTCTTCTGCAGCGCTGTGGAGAGGCTTTCATAAACGGGGAGCAGGGATCGATATTCCTGACTCTCATGAGAAACAGTGAAATCCCTCTTAGGTGCAACCAAGGAAGAAATAACGAAAAGCCAAGAAGCCGGAGGGAGGGAGGGAGGGAGGGAGGGAGGGAGGGAGAAGATTTGCAATAAACCCAGATTATTCAGAAATGCTCCGTTGCCACGGAAACGGCTCGGGGCGGGTCAGCCAGCCTCACCTTTGGCTGCAAGGCCCGTCCGTCACTGCCAAGCCCCTGCAAACACCAGGAAGGCGCACATGGAATGGGCCGATCTCCTCTCATCAGAGAGGCTCCTTTGGGCATGAAACAGCTCAGCTGAGGAACCGACCTGGGTCCACAGCCAGAAGACAAAACTCTCTTAAGAAAGGAAAGTCACATTAAGAAAAGTAAAAAAGGAGGCTGAGAAAGTTGTCGCTCTGCTTCACCCACATCACTTAGGTGTTCCAGCTCTGAGCCTCAGGTTTAACTATTCAGGAATTGGAGTGGATGTCCCTGCTGGGAATTAGCTCTGTGCAGGATTAGTGAAGTGGAGGGAAAACAACGGATCTCTCGTGAAGGTGGGCCTTCAAAACCTGCCTGGATGCCGCCCTGTGCCATATGCTCTAGGTGTGCCTGCTTGAGCGGGAAGGTTGAACTAGATGATCTCTAGAGGTCCCTTCCAACCTTCAATATTCTGTGATTCTGTGTAGGCTGAGGAGTGCCTGGGGTGAAGTAGTATCTATAACTTGTCCCTGAGGCCACAGTGTGCAGCGTGCATCAGGCTAAACATACACGGTCTCTATTGCCTCCCCTCCCTCCCTCCCTCTTTTTCTTAGGAAAGGAGGCGAAGAGTGATTTGGAAAATGCAATGGCAGAATAGCTGGCAAAAGTGCCACGTTACATTAACATGGATATCACAAATAAACATCTTTGTGAAATAAAATTTCTGGTAAAATAGAAGATATATTTTGTGAGCCATGAATCCTTTATAGCTGCAGAACATTCAGTTTGAATTTTCATGTATTCAAGCTCTGAGTATTCTGAAAGCTTAGGAAAGTCTGAGGAATGAACTGATAATATAGGGAGGAAGGGGCCAGGCTCTTCTCAGTGGTGGCTAGTGATAGGACAAGGCCTGATGGGTGTAAGTTGAAACATGGGAAGTTCCATCTCCATGTGAGGAGGAACCTCTTCCCTGTGAGGGTGACAGAGCCCTGGAACAGGCTGCCCAGGGAGGTTGTGGAGTCTCCTTCTCTGGAGGTCTTCCAAACCTGCCACCTGCGCCCGTGCTCTGGGTGTCCCTGCTGGAGCAGGAAGGTTGGACTAGATGATCTCTAGAGGTCGCTTCCAACCTCAACCATTCTGTGATTCTGAATATGGCCATTAATTTTGACACACTCTAAAATCAATCAAGATCTTTAGCACAGGGCAGTTAATGGGGGTGACTGGTTGTTTCCATAAGGACCAAGTGCTGGACTCTAGAAAGGAAAGTGCCGCTTCTTGGACAGAAAGGCCTGTTTCTTCAGTAAGAAGACAGTCGGCCCTTCGTGCCTAGAGAGGACGGTCTTTTTCCAGTCACCAAGGAATCAAAAGGAAGCTCCTCCTCTCTCATTCTCTCTGTAGCCTTTGCTCAGCCTTTGCTTCTCCTCCCTTCTGCTTCCACTGGGCTTGGTGACCACAGGGGCTCTTCGCGCAGTTCGGCTCTCGGGAAGATGCCCCTGTGGAGCAGCAGCTGTTTCAGCTCCCTGGGTCCAAGACAGACTTTATCCCCGCGCATCAAGTAGCGAGAAGAACACGTGACTTGCGTCGCATCCTACAAACCAGCGACCAACCCAAAGCATCTCCCCTGTGCCTGGCAGAACTGAGAGGAAAACTTCTGTGCAAGTATTGGTAGGTTCTTGCAACAACCTTGCAAGGCTAATTTAGGAGCTGCTTTTGAGGTTTTTCATATAAAAGCAGCAATTTATTTTAACAAGATTCACAGAGACAGAGATATCCACACAAAAATAATCAGCAGAAAGCATGAAATAGCGTGAAATTATGGAAAACACTGAATGGTAGCTGACAAGCCTAGAATATTTTTTTAAATATAAAATGAAAACTTAGCATAAAAATTATTCCTGTATATATTTTATTTACCCTATTTACAGTTAATTCTGATGTGTCTTTGTTTCTTCCTCTGCTTTACCATAGAGGTCACAGAGAAACACTGAGTAAATAAAAGATTATTTATGAGAGAGTTAATTTTCCTCCAGTGTTTATTTTGATACTGTTTAAAGTGCTACAGCAACCACAGCACAATGTCACAAGAAGGCCTAGGCTTGCAAAATAGAAGAATTTGAAATCATAAACATTAAACCATAATGAGGCACTACAAGGAGTTTTTGCCATCAGCAGCCCTAAGTCTCAATCATAATAATTTAAGGCTAGATCTCCAACACCTCCAAATTATGCTCTTCATTTCAATTTCTTCATACTTATGTAGGTGCACAATTTAGGCATGCAAGATGAAAAAGATGCTGTGTGTATGAGTATAAATGAAAATCAGTTGTTGGAATAAAATTGTTTTAATCACATAATCATATTAGCTGAAAACAAACTCACAATCACAACGGTAGCCACAGCAGAGGAGGTAGATGGACATCATTTTCCTCACTACAAGGGAACAGCACACTCCACCAAAATCAGCAAAAAACAGCAGGCAGGCCACAACTGTAACCTCAACTTTGCGACTGGAAGGAACCTACCCTTCAGCGACCCCAAGCTGCTTCTTTGAAGAGTAGAGGGATTTTTTTGATTGTTTTTAAATCACACCCATACAGCAAACGCATAAATCATTTCAGTTTCCCACCCTTAACGTGCATGATGCCATAGCAGAAAGCAGCCCTTTACCTCCAAAAGTTACTGCGTACTTAACCTCAAAAGATCTTTAAAAAGCAAGACCTACCATCTTTGCAGGTCTTCCCGTTCTCAAGGAGTTTCACGCCAGTGGGACACGCACACTGATATGAGGGCTTGGTGGGGGACATCAAACACAAGTGGGAGCAGCCACCATTATTAATTCCACATGGGTTTGTAGCTGTTAAACATAAATCACACAGATTAATGCTTCTGATAACGAATGGCCTCATCTCCTGTGTCAAGACGCACACAGCTTGCGAGTGGCAGAACTGGTGGCAGCAGCACAGATTAAAGAAGGAAATGATAAACACAGAACAAGTCAAAATTAATTCTGAGTGTTGAGCAGTGGGGTATTTATGATACCAAAATGCACCGATGTTGAATGTTTCCTTTCTTGGGGAAGCAGCACTTAGGTCTAAACAAGAATCTTGTTTCATCTCTGCTCTTCCTGGTTTCACAAACTACTCAGCATGTTGGTGCTGAATGCATAGTAGGTTGTAGATATAAAAACTAAACACAAACACAAAAAATTAACGCAATGGTTAAGACAGTGGCTATTACACAAAGCTAGTTTTGCTTTCTACCGTCTGCCAAATTAACAGTACTTTCCATTCAAGAACTACTACTCAGAAAAAAAATAAAAATACCAAGCTGGCTCTACATTACACATGATGCAGAAAAAGGAACACAACAATAGGCTAAATGTGGCAGGAAGGAGAGAAAGGGAAAAAAAGCTTTTTTTTGGACATTAACTACAATGTAAACAATATCCGAGTTCTCTTTGGGTCTTTTCCCAGTCACTGCACTGGAAAAGCTGTTGTCACCATGTGAGCGAAGGCACCTACCAATATACAGAGGGATTAATTAAGACTTTTGCAGTTGAGGAGAGGAGAGGAGGCAGCTTACCGTTGGGCTGCCTCTGCTGGCTGAACGCGTGGATATCCATGGGCGAGAAGATGTTGGCGTGTATCTCCCGCAGGTCCTCCCCCGTGTACTTGCTGCAGGCCAGGATCGAGTGCGTGTTCCAGTCGGTCCAGTACAACGTGTCCCCAAACAGCGTCAGGGCAAAGGGATGGGGAAGGGAGCCTTTCACCACGGCTTGCCTAACAGGGGACAAGGCAGGAAATGAATATTCACGCACAGCTCACGCTGCAGTTTTGCCCGAGCAGTTTTGCCCTTGTGGAGAGCAGGTTCACAGAGCAAGCACTGCTGACCAATGTTCTCCGCTTCCTTACAGGCAACAAACGCAGTGCACCCACTCTGATGGGTGACTCGGGCAGCAAAGAGGGGGTGAGACAGAAGTCTTGGTTTCAGGCTGCCTGCTGACGCTGGCAAGTCCAGGAAACGCCTGCTGAAAGGCTCACCGAGGTCTGCAGCTACTGGCTAGCACTCCTGCAGCACTCAACAGCGCGGCGCTCTGCACTAGCTCTGAACCCCGCTCTGAACCCTGCTCTGCTCTAGTTTTTCTGCTCTGAAAGGAAAAAAAAAAGTTCAACAAATGGTTTTAGCAAAAAAAATTAAACTTAGCTTACAAGACTCACTATTATGATAATATAAGTGGGTATTTTTTTTTGTTTCCTTTTTTTTTTTTTAATTAAAAGCAGTGTATTAAACAGACTTCTGTTGTTCTCCTGCTACCGTAATGGTATCATTTCTGAGCAATTTGGGTCACTGTCTGTCTCCAGGTTCATAAACAAAATTAAAGGGTATAGCCATATATTTTATGGATTTTATGTTTATACACAAACAGGCTCATTAGCCATCACAAGAATGCAGCACAAACACTGCTGAAGACAGTTCTTTCCAAGTTCTTGTGATGTAGAATCTAATTATCTACACCCAGGTTCCTCAGAACTGGAATTAAGAAGCTCAATTCTTAGGGTCCTTTAATTTAAAATTACAGAAAAATTCTGGATGGAAGGGTCCCTGAAGGTCACCTGCTCCAAGCTGACCACACAAGCGCCATTTTTACGAGTGATTCTCCCCATCCCTGTCCTCCATCCTAACTGCCCAGTGCCTAAGTGTTCGTGCACCCACTCTCGCACTTAAGCTCCCAGTGCACACCGCAAATATCCAGCCCCCTCCCTAAGCTGAAGCTTCATGCATAGCTCCACTTCAAGCACACAGAATACCCACTGCCAAGCTGCCAGCTCGCTTCTTGCAGGGCAAAGAGTATCTGTATATTTAAAATACCCAAATGCTCATGCATCACTTTTGCAAGCAGGTCAGCACTGAATTAGTTTAGTAGAGGACAAAATTACTCTTGCTTTCCAAATGAATGTTAAAACAAAACAGAGGAGTGCATTAAAGCAATGAACTAGATGGCATATTTTACCAATGATTCTGAGTACAAAGAAGCTACTATCATTACCATTTTTTCCCCTTTTAGCTTCTGGAAAAAAAACCAAACATTACCTTTAAGTTTTCTACATTTTCTACTTCTAAAACCACACACATTCCCTTAGTGGTCACTGTAACATTCCAGTTCTAGAACCAAACAAAAATAACTATTTCTTGCTTTCAGCTTACCTCTGCCCAGAGTCAGATATGTATTTGCTTTTAATTAAACGCACAATCTGAGCGATTTACAAAAGCCAATTATAACACAATTTACAGCTGAAACCTGCCAGCCAACAGTGGAGCCAGAACAACACAACATGCTATTCAGCATAAAGGAATTCTTATTCTACAAAAATCAGCACAAATTCCACCCCCCAAATTCTAAATGCCTTCAAATATGAATAGTTTCATTTCACAGCAGGACTTGAGATTATCTGAACCCTTTGTTATATGGAATCTAAGCAATAAAACACAAAGCTATCATGATGACCAAACCACTGCCAAGGAGAACAAGTCCGAGATGAAGTGATGCTGAAGCCTGCTGATAAACAGATTCTCCGAAGCATTCCTACTAATTACTCCATTACATATACACACATATATATTTATATATTTTATTTTTATGAAAAGTTAAGTTTTAAAGAGGATTTTTAAGCATGACTAGGGCCAATCAGCTCCCGGTGAGAACGAAGCTCTGGGCGCAGCAGTCGGTGCTAGGGACAGCGGCCCGTCCCCACAGCAATGCACAGGGTGACGGGTGCCCCTAGGGAGGCAGGCCCTGAAGGGGCAAGGTTCAGCAGGAGGAGGGAGCGACTTCCCCACACTGGGCTGCCAGGCTGGAAGGGAACCCTCTCAAGCTCACATCATTTGCTAGCTGTATAGGGCTGTCATATAGAAGGGGCCTTCGGCCCGATATGCCAGCACGTATTCCTCGTATTCCGTAACAGGAGTAATACTGGGACTGTTATCACAATCGTGAGGCGGTCGTTGCCTCAGGTCGAGGGCACCGAGGGGCTGAGCGGCCGCACAACGGGCGCCAGCGGCAGGGGAAGCCTGTGTGGGGCTGACGGCTCCGCTGCGAGCCTGGACACAGAGCGGGAAGCACCGGCCTGGAGAGCGGGGAGAGGAGCAGGGAGAGCTGGGAAGGGAGCTGCGCAGGGGACCTGCTGCAAGCCCCGCTGCAGGACGGGCAGGACGGAGGCAGTCTTCAGCAGTTCCTTACGAAACACAGGCTGCTGCGGGAAGAAAAGCGCACGGCCTGCGCGGCATCTCCTTCCCGTGCTTCCCGTGCACGGCGCTCCCGCCAAACCGCATGCTCGCCGGCAGCCAGGCCGGACACGGACACTCAGCCCCACGGACGGCTGAAGGGGGAATCCAGCTGCATCGACGACTCTGGGTGTCGATGGGGGTGACCCCTTCCAGCCTCCCCATCGCCAGCCCCGAGTTAGACGTGGACAAGGGAAGCCCCACAAGCACCACCGCATCCTACCAGCCTCGCAGGCCCTTCAAACGCGGCGCCCCAACTCCTCGTGTGCTTGGGACGATACCCCAGAGATGACCAGAAAGGGAGAGATGGGCGGAAGGAGCTGCGCTGTTAGTCCAGTAAACATCTCCAGGAATGGAATTGCCAGCATGGAAACTGGCAGCATACAGCCTTGCACTAAATACACTGGGACCCCAATAATCTTCCCTGTGCTGGGCATACAGTCACACGAGTTTGCCTTGGAAAACCTTGGTGGACACTGACACACAGAATGTCACAATCTTTATTTAACCGTCTGGGAAGGAAAGGAAAGGCTGGAAGAGGAGAGAGAAAGAAAACAAGAATTTCCACTGGAATTAAACTCCATGTTTGTGTCTATCAGGATTTCCTAAAAACAGCTATTTATAGTACCATCATGGTAATCAGAGATGCAATTACAATAAAAAAAACCATTATGCTAAAGGACTTCCTATAGCCTGAAGAAAATACATATGCAACTTAGCTATGTTCACCTTTATTCCACTGTTACGCTGCTTGAAAGGCCTGTGAAATACTTCGAGAAAGGTAAAGAAAACAAAGAAGAAACAAAACAGACGTAGTAAGAGGGGCTCTGGATCTCTGAAACAGAATTAAAAAGACTAAGTTCACAGATTACCCGACCATTTTTATATTTCATGTAACTCTTCATACAAAAAGAAAGCCACAGAATTCAAGCTATAAAAATAACTAAAAATAGTATGAAGAATAAGATTTTTTTTCTCCCTAGACCAGAAGAAGGTTTTATACCCAAGAACATGGCAGAAAAGACACGTAATCACAGACACCACCTCCCTCCATGGAAACAGCCAAAACTTCACGTTTAACAAATCCCTCTCTCCGGCCTCGTTGCCATCAGCCCGTATGGAAGCCAGGACGGCTGTAGCACACCCGGGGCCCCTCGCACATCCCGGCCTGCACCCCACAACCCACCACCATCCCGGCCCCACAGCAGCAACGCTCACTCCTAGCTCTATCAGAGTGCAGCAAGATACAGGTGTAACACTAAAAATTAACGTTACATTGGAATTTAACAGCCAGCTGGAATAACATATTGCTTCGGTGCTGTTATCTGTCCAATCCAATATACAATGGAGCTCTTTCCAACTCAACAGAAAGAGAAGAGGAAAGAAAAAGATACTACCCACATCTGAGACCATGAAGCACAAAATGTGCACAGAGGAGGTCTAAAAAGGAGATAGCCAGAGCCCACCATCCACTGCTGTATACAAAAAATGACAATTATTATTTAAGCATTACTCACTGTCTCTGCCATTCAATGAATGACACAGGTCGCCCAAAGCCCTTACCTGCCTCCCTGTCCCTGCTGCCCTTACCTGCTTCCCGTCCCATCCTGTCCCTTCCCATCCCGTCCCTTCCCCGCTGAGGGTGCTGGGGAGGCTCCCACCATTCCCACACTGATGTTTGAACTTGCTTCCCCTGGAGGCTCCCGCACACCTGGCACCATCTCCCAGGCTATTGCACTCGAACCCACCCACTACTGCCTTTGATACCCAAATTCAAATACAACTATCAAAGCTGGAGGCAACGAAACAGTGGTTCAGTTTACTGCTACATGCTCAGCGCTACAGAATTATCCTAAGAAACAGACCTGCATTAAATCCATCTCTTCGGCCTCTAAAGCCAACTCACTGAAAGCAGTTAGTAAATACGAACGATCAGGACTAGTATGGAGGTATGAGACTGCTTAGAAGCTCAGTTCATTTACTAGACTTGAAGATGGCTAATCCAGTTCTCTCTAGTGGTAATGAGACAACTGAATGAAAAACATAAGTGAAGGTCCATTTCAAATACTTGAACCATATCAGACATTTCGCTCTTACCAGAGCATTTATGACCCACAGGTCAGCTTCAGCAATCTGAAGAAATAAACAGATTATCTGCTTATTAGGCTATCATAGATCCTTGATGTAGAGTTAAAAAAAAAAAGACTTTTTAATAGAGATACACTTTCATTTTCTTTTGTAAATCATTTGGAATAGATTTTGTCTGAAAAAATGGAACTGGAGAAATTCACTAGATATATTCACTAGATAAGCATTCCATGCAACTGCTATAACGAACAACTCAAGATCAGAGATTTTCATGAAGCAAAGAGCTGGTGCAGGAGCAAAAACCAGGGTGGGCATTTAAGCGCCCAGCTGTAGCTCCCATGAAACAGAAGGCAGCAGCGACGTCAAGGCGAGCGTGGCCGGTGTCTGTCCTGCCAAGCGTGGGACACCACCCTCCTTGGATGCGTTGCCTTCACCAGCTTCATTCAGGCACCGAATCCCTGCTTGGGCTTTCTGTTTCTAACATGACGGAGTAAAAAGATTACCTGACAACTTCCCAAGAGGGCAACGTTCCCATAGCAAGACTTCCACCTTGCTTAGGATTTATCCTTGCATTCCCCTCAAGGGGAAAACCTCCTGCTTTGGTCAAATTAGGATAGCTGCACTGTAGCTATGAACAAAACCTAAGAGGCTGAAGCTTCTTGCTTTGCTGTTACACTCCCAAGTTCCAGCTGCTGCAGGCACTGTAAGGCACTTCAACAGAGCACGGTATTATGTCTTACTGGGCACTTTCATATACACCAGCAGGTAAAATTTACCATCCTGACTGGTAAAGGCAATCCAATATTCACAACTGGATATTCACAACCACCTAGCGGTGAAGGCTTTCCAATTAGCTTAGATATTGTTGAAGGAAGTACTTACGGGATGCTCACACCTCTGTTTGCTGTGTTTTATTTTACTTCTTATCGCACATGGCATCCACTTTCATCTAAGATGCTTGTGAGGTGAATTCTTCGCAGGCATCTTTTCCCCCCCTCAGTATAAGAAAACCCAAAGCGGACAGAACACCATTTATTGGCGTCCCCTGTCCCCCTTGATGAACATGGGTAAATGGAAAGGCCCAAACTCTGCAGCATGCTTTCTGAGCTTGTAATATATGGCAAAAGGTATCCAGAGAAAGGTTTTGATTGTGCAAATTAACCGTGTTTTACAGAAATGGTTCTTTCCATTGACAGATTAAAACGCCATCACACTCAGAAAATGGCAAAAGTTGCACAGCCCTAACTTGTGACGTCTGGAGAAACTAGCCAAGGGCTGAAGCAGCGTCAGCCTGAATCCTGTGCCCCACCGAATGAAGAGGGACTACCAGATAAGTGAATTTATATCCTCCTCCAAGCCCACAGGTGCCCCAGGCAGGGCAGGGAGCTCCAACTCCCCCACAAACTTTGCAGTTTCCTCTGCCCCCAGTTTAACACAGACATCTGAAACACAAGCCGAGAAAACTCAATTGAATTTTTGCCATAAACGCGTGCTCAAATATTCCTATTGGACCAAAAGCCTGGTTTTAATTATGTGAAAAAGTAAACAGGAAACACTCCATGTTGGATATTACACTGTATTTTAAAACCCAAATGTTTTCTCCTTTGCCACTTTAAACCACGAGTGCCATGAATTTCCAGAAAGTACATGTAGCAAATAACACATCTAGCAAAAAAACTCCAAATTCCAGCTTTACTGAAAGTTTGAAAAGAGAGTTTTGCAAAACAGTGCTGGAGAAATTAAGTCTCTCAGTACGTCATTCTTCAGTGAAGCCACCTTCAGGACACCCTGCACAGCTGGAAGGCCTCAGGCAAGAGGCGAGCAAGTCAGCGAGGCAAAGGGAGCAGATGAGGGAGCCTGGGAGGCGGCGCAGGGATTGATCCACAGCCCACGGAGCGCTCCACACACGGGCCTCATCCCTTGGAGCGCTCCACACATGTGCCTCATCCCTTGGAGCGCTCCACACACGGGCTTCATCCCTTGGAGCGGCTCCTCCTTCAGCTCCAGCAGGACTGAGCTCAACCTAAGCGCTGGTCACGGCTCTGGGGAGCGGGACCCATCTGCGCTTGGCCCGTGCTACACGTTTCCCTCCCAGGAGCCAGGCCTGTGCTATGTGTTTCCCTCCCAGCAGCCAGGCCTGTGCTATGTGTTTCCCTCCCAGCAGCTAGGCCCATGCTACGCGTTTCCCTCCCAGCAGCTAGGCCTGTGCTACGTGTTTCCCTCCAGCAGCCAGGCCTGTGCTATGTGTTTCCCTCCCAGCAGCTAGGCCTGTGCTACGTGTTTCCCTCCAGCAGCCAGGCCTGTGCTATGTGTTTCCCTCCCAGCAGCTAGGCCTGTGCTATGTGTTTCCCTCCCAGCAGCTAGGCCTGTGCT